>NW_025394294.1:0-2204 GCF_016433145.1 Gracilinanus agilis
TGTAAAAAGGAAATTGGAAAAAACCATCTAAAAATGTATATATTTCTATGGACAAGGGAAATGTATCAAAACTACATTTCCCTTGATCCAACATGGTCCAACTGGTTTCCGTTTCCGAAGTCTTGACGCAGGGGAGCGCTTAAATCTCGTGGGTTAGGAGGGAGTGGCGCTCTTCTTTGGCGAGTAGGGCTTGGCTAGGAGGCAGTATGGAGGCGGCAGTTTTGAATGCTTACAAGCGCGTGGTCTAATGATTTTATCTATCAACATGGCTTTAATTAAAATACTAATTTATATATTTATACTAGCATTTATCATTTTTCATTTTTATAATTTGGCGAACCAGAAGGTCGAAATTCGAACTCTCAATTTTCTAGATAGCCTAAGAGGAAAAAGCCATGCGGCTCTGGGACCCAGAGTCTCAGAAGCGAATCTTCCAGATAGCCTAACGATAGCCATGCCTGCTTTTTGGCCTGGCTCAGCTCTTTTGAGCACTTTTTTAAAAAAGGAAAGTGACTTTCCTTGCCATGCTTTTGCTAAAAGCAAGAGCACGTTTTTGCCTCCAGTGGGACTCAGCCGGCCAGTCCAGCCCAAGCCACCTTGGGAGGGAGGTCAGGCCAGCCGATTCGGGCTTTTGGCTTTAAACTAAAATGCCGGAGCCCAGCCAATGTGCTGCTGCTGCTGCTGCTGCTGCTGCTGCTGCTGCTGCTGATCCTGACCACTTCCAGCCTTCAACCCCGAGCTCCAGAACCTGAGATTTCCGGGAAGGAACCCAGACCTGCCGCCTTTGCTGAGATCGAGACCTCCAGAGACTGCTTCAGCTCTGACGCAAACCATTTGGGTATATTCCCCTTTCTCCCTATTTCTAGCCTTCCACGTGTTTCTCTAAAGACCTAATTAGGCAACAACCCACACAGACTCTACACGTGGGTAGTTTTCCTGAGCTTTTCTCCACTAACCCCGAGCCATGTGGACGACACCACGTGGACCTATTGGCGGAACGGCCTATTCAGACTTTCTTGTGATTAAAAAACTGAACTCAGGGGAAGAACTTTGAACTTTTAGAAAAAAAAAAACAACCCCTTAAACTCAGCAGAACTCAATCAAAAGAACCTTAAATTGAAATCAGGGGTGAACTTTTAAAACCTCGGAACTGAATGAGCTTTAATTCTGTTTTAAAAAGGCTGTATCTTACTGTATATTGTTAATTAGTTTTGTAAATTAATCTTGCTTATATCGTTGATTTTCCTGTTGCACTGAATCATTTTACGCTAATGAAGTTTCTGCTTATGATGTTATTATATTTCCTAATTTACTTAAACGCTTACTGTATCAAAAACAATGCGGTTATATGTACCACCTATGAACATCTTATAGAGCACATGTCTTTTAAAATTTATTCTGTCTTGGTAATTGCAAAGTACCTTGAAAGTTTTCCATGCTTTGAATATTACCTTGTAATTTTACAAGAGATATTTTTTAACTTTTACTTTAAATCCTTAAGAATTGTTGTCTTAAAGGATAAAGCTTTTATATATTTTATTATAAGAGATATTATTGCCTTAAATGGGTAGAAGCATTCCTATCCAGGATTTTTAAAACAGGAAGCCAAGGAGCTCCTGTATATTCTTATCTGAGGATGATTATACCAGAAGGTTTCTTTTTTAAATATCACATTTTGCTATGGAAGCAATAACAGCATTTGCCAAGGGTTAAAAGTTGTAACAAGTATATAATTTTGAACATCACTGTTTATTGTTTTAAAATGTGCTATTGGAAATAATGGTACTCTATCTAAATGTGCATTGTGAATCTGCTATTTTGTAAAACCCACTTTCTCTCACAGAGAGTCTCATTTTGGGGTAACATAACCCTTCTAGTTCTAATATATATATATATTTTTGATTTTTAAAACATTTTTCTAATGAGAAATTGATTTTCCCTTTTTATCATCTTTTACTGGAAGTACATATATAATCATTATTTATCTTTTTTCTGATTCTACAGCAAATACCTGAGCCTATAGGACTGTGATTTAAATGCCTCTCTGATTCCAGAAGGGAATATGAAAGCCATTAATAGTGCTAAAGAAAGCACATGGTCAGAGACTTGACTGACTAAGATCTGCAAAATAGCAGTTCTATGCCAATACATTAGGGCTTGAAATTGGGTTTGAGTCCTGGAGTCCCAGTCTTTTCTAAAACTTT
>NW_025394294.1:2271-3036 GCF_016433145.1 Gracilinanus agilis
TGAATTCACTTTAATTAGACCTTCATTCAAAGGTCTAAGTTTATTTTCCCTAGATTTTTTTGCACATTTTACATTTCATTTCACAAGTTAATTTTTCATCTTTTTTCTTGAATTCTATTCTTTGTATTTTGTTATCCTTACCTGACCTGAGATACCCTTTTTTAGAAAAAAGGTGTGTTTAAGAATTACCTCACGGGGATATCTGTTAAGTTTTTTAAAATTCGATAATGTAAAAATATATGTATATTTATTTAACTCTTTTAGGAGTAATTTCACGGGGAATTATATAAAATCTTAGAAGAAAATGTATGTTTTGTAATCTATAATGTAAGGTTTAAATTCTTTTGAGAATAATTTCAGGATAAGGACCTTGCCATCTCCCCAGAATCCAGATGACGAACTTGTTTTGGTGAGGACCATGAAGATGTCTGAGAAGCCTTCACTGTACCATGAAGACCAAAAATTGAACTTTGGGGTGCAGTTGATTGAACTATGGGGAGTTGAAATTGAGTTGTATGTATTGTTTTAAATTGTACACTGTTGTGCCAGTGGGGGACAGCCCCCCAAATTGGTTTTTTGTCAATGCGTCTAATTTTAACCATTTGTTCATCCATTTCTTTATCCCCAAATTCCTGAAAAATTTAGAAGTTGTCTATTTTTACAGGTCCAGCGAAGAAAAAAGGACTAACCTTTTTTTTTGCCGGACCTCACGGGGAATTGTAAAAAGGAAATTGGAAAAAACCATCTAAAAATGTATATATTTCT
>NW_025394295.1:0-2164 GCF_016433145.1 Gracilinanus agilis
GCTTCTAGTCTTATTTATTAATTCAATTGTTCTTATTACTTGTGATTTTATTAATTTCTCCTTTGATTTTTAGTATTTCTAATTTAGTTTTCATATGAAAATTTTTAATTTGTTCAGTTCCTAGTTTTTTAAGTTGCATGCCCAATTTATTGACCTCTGCCCTAATTTGTTAATATATGCACTCAAGGAAATAAATTTCCCCCTGAGTGCTGCTTTGGCTGCATCCCATAGGTTTTTGTAAGAAGTCTCATTGTTGTCATTCTCTTCAATGAAATTAATTGTTTCTATGATTTGTTCTTTAACGAACTTATTTTGGAGAATCACATATTTTTTGCATTTCTTTGCCATGTTTCTATGCCCTATTACATGGTCTATCTTTGTGAATGTTCCATATGCTGCTGAAAAGAAGGTGTATTCCTTTTTGTCCCTATGTATTTTTCTCCATATATCTATTAACTCTAATTTTTCTAGGGTTTCATTCACCTCTCTTATCTCTTTCTTATTTATTTTTTGGTTTGATTTATATGGATCTGATAGGGGAAGGTTGAGGCCCCCCACTAGTATAGTTTTGCTATCTATTTCATCCTTGAGCTCCACTAGCTTTTCCTTTAGAAATTTGGAAGCTATACTGTTTGGTGCATACATGTTGATTACTGATATTTCTTCATTGATTATACTGCCTTTTATTAGGATGTAGTTACCTTTCCTATGTCTTTTAACCATATCTATTTTTACTTTGGCTCTGTCAGAGATCATGATGGCAATCCCTGCCTTCTTTTTCTCATTTGAAGCCCAATTGATTTTGCTCCATCCTTTCATTTTTACTCTATGTATGTCTGTCTGTCTCATGTGTGTTTCTTATAGACAACATATGGTAGGATTTTGGTTTCTAATGCACTCTGCTATTTGCTTCCATTTTATGGGCAAGTTCATCCCATTCACATTTAGAGTTAAAATTATCAATTGTGTATTCCCAGACATTTTGATTCTCTCTCCTTGCCCTGCCCTTTCTTCTTTCACTATTTCCTTCTATACCAATGCTTTGTTTTTATTCAGTCCCCCTAATCCCCTCCCTTATTGTACTTCCCTTTCTCCCTCCTCCCTTCTTATTCCTCTCTTATATTTCTTTAAATCTACATCACCCCCTTCTCCCTCCCTAGTATTGCTTCCCTACCCACCAGTCCTTGTTACCCTTCTACTTTTCTATAGGGCACAAATCAATTCTCTGCCCCAATGGATCTGATTGTTCTTCCCTCTTTAAGTTAATTTCAATGCACTTAAGAATTAAGTATTTCCTTTCTCCAACCTCTTTACCCTTCCATTGTATTGGTCTTCTCCCCTATTCACCCCATGCGCTTCTTTATGAAATATAAATTTACTCCATTTTGTCTGTTTTCCCATTTCTCTTAATATTATCTGCTTTTTTTACCTCTAGTTTATATATATGTATATATAGAGAGATTTCATCCTATACAGTTTGTCCCTGTTTCCTCTAAATATACTTCTTCTATCTACGCTGTTGATAATAAAAAATTTTAAGAGTTGCCAATATCTTCTTTTCTTATAGGGATATAAGTCAATTGAGCTTATTGGGTCCCTTAAAGAAAAGGTTTTTAGTTTTTAGTTTTTTCCCCATTCTCTTAATTACTTTGTGGTGATTCTCTTGAGTTCTGTGTTTGAGCAGCAAACTCTCTGTTTAAGTCTGGTTTTTTTTTTCTTTATGAATGCTTGGAAGTCTTCAATTTTGTTGAATTACCATACTTTCCCCTGCAAGAAGATAGTCAATTTTGCTGGATAGTTAATTCTTGGTTGTAGACCTATCTCTCTTGCTTTCCAGAATATTCCATGCCTTCCGGTCCTTCAATGTAGATGCAGCCAGATCTTGTGTTATCCTAACTGTGATTCTCTGGTATCTGAATGACTTCTTTTTAGCAGCTTGTAATATTTTTTCCTTGGTCTGGTAGTTTTTAAATTTGGCTATAAAATTCCTGGAAGTTGTCAGTTGTGGATTAAATTTAGGAGGTGATCTGTGGATTATTTCAATTTCCACTTTTCCACCTTGGTCAAGAATGTCAGGACAGTTGTCTTGTATAATTTCCTGTAGGATAATGACCAAACTTTTTCTTTTGTCATGATGTTCTGGCATACTAATAATTCTTAAATT
>NW_025394296.1:0-1422 GCF_016433145.1 Gracilinanus agilis
TATGCACCAAGTGGCATAGCATCCATATTCATAAAGGAAAAACTGGCAGAGCTTAAGAAGGAAATAGATAGTAAAACAATAATAGTGAGAGATCGAAATATTCCTCTTTCAGATCTAGATAAATCAAACCAAAAAATAAATAAGAAAGACATAAGAGAGGTGAATGAAGTCCTAGAAAAATTATATTTATTGATATGTGGAGAAAAATAAATAGGGACAAAAAGGAATACACCTTCTTTTCAGCTGCACATGGCACATTCACAAAAATTGACCACGTTACAGGGCATAGAATCATTGCAAACAAATGCAAAAGAGCAGAAATAATAAATGTAACCTTCTCTGATCATAATGCAATAAAAATGATAATTAGTAAGGGCACCTGGACAGGAAAATCAAAAACTAATTGGAAATTAAATAATATGATTCTCCAAAACCAATTAGTCAAAGTAGAAATCATAGAAACAATCGACAATTTCATGGAAGAGAATGACAATGATGAGACATCCTACCAAACTCTGTGGGATGCAGCCAAGGCAGTACTCAGGGGGAAATTTATATCCTTGAGTGCATATATTAACAAATTAAGGAGAGCAGTGATTAATGAATTGGGCATGCAACTCAAAAAATTAGAAAGCGAGCAAATTAAAAGCCCCCAGATGAAAACTAAATTAGAAATACTAAAAATCAAGGGAGAAATTAATAAAAATCGAAAGCAAAAGAACTATCAAATTAATAAATAAGACTAGAAGATTGTATTTTGAAAAAACAGATAAAATAGACAAAATACTGGTCAATATAATAAAAAAGGAAAGTTTGACAGTATCAAAGATGAAAAGGGAGACCTCACCTCTAATGAAGTGGAAATTAAGGTAATCATTAAAAACTATTTTGCCCAATTATATGGCAATAAATATAACAATTTAGGAGATGTGGACAAATATTTACAAAAATATAAATTGCCAAATTAACAGCAAAAGAAATAGAATATCTAAATAATCCCATATCAGAAAAAGAAATTGAACAAGCCATCAAAGAACTCCCTAAGAAAAAATCACCAGGGCCTGATGGATTCACAAGTGAATTCTATCAGACATTCAAAGAGCAACTATTCCCAATGCTATACAAATTATTTGATATGATAAGCAAAGAAGGAGTCCTACCAAATTCCTTTTACGACACAAATATGATACTGATTCCAAAGTCAGGGAGATCAAAAGCAGAGAAAGAAAACTACAGACAAATCTCCCTAATGAACATAGATGCAAATATCTTAAATAGGATATTAGCAAAGAGAATCCAGCAAGTAATTAAGAAGATCATCCACCATGATCAGGTGGGATTCATACCAGGAATGCAAGGATGGTTCAACATTAGGAAAACCATCCACATAATTGACCATATCAACAGTCTAACAAACAAAAA
>NW_025394297.1:0-1949 GCF_016433145.1 Gracilinanus agilis
TGTGGGAGGCCAATAAGAGAAACAGAGTCTTAAACAGATGAACATCTGAGACTCCTCTTTTGACCCCTTTTGTGGTCCTTGTGATTTCTTGTTGAAATGTATTGTGACCTTATTGAAAAGCTTTATGTTCCTATCAAACCTGAATTTAAAGGGTTAACACTTTTAACACAGTAAGGAATACTGCTGCCTGTTATAGCCAAGGCCAAGATACTCCCCAACTTGGCTTTCTGATAAGAACCTAGTCAAAATTCAGCCTTGGCCTTGGTCTATTCTGAAGCCAATGTTTTGTGTTTTAACTTCTGCGCATCTGCAAAGTTTCGGGGGGGAGGTTCTTTTGTGTGAAATGAGTCTTGAAACATATATAATAAACTCCATGCTCCTGGAGCCAGAGCTGGAAGCATGAAGTAAAAGACATTTCCCTTGTCCTGTCCTTATTTCCATATCAACTAAACTGTCATCAGATTATCAGAGATGATAAAGAGATCTCCACATTAAACTTTAAAATGTTTAAAGTCATCACATCCTATGTAGTGACCATACACTTACTGTGTGTAAATAACATTGGAGGCGCCAACAGTGTTTTTATAAAGTCCAGACAAAGCTCCTCTGCCATCCAGGTCAGATATTCATTCATTCATTCACTCACCCACTCAATACATATTTAATAACCACATATAGCCTATGGTGCAATGAACTTGATGTTGAGAAAAGAAAGACAAGACATAGTCTCTAATCTCAAGGGATTGACAATCTGATGCATTTGTTAAAACCACCTTGAATCCAAGGGTGGTCATTCTTGGTAACATCCAATTTGGAAGGCAGGTGTCTGTTCAGGAATGTCTAATATTTTTCATTAATGATTTGATAAAGATATAGATGTCTTCTTTATCAAATTTGCTAGCTAAAAGCTGGGAGAAAAAGATTGTTCAGATACTGATGACAAAGTTAGGATCCAACAAAATCTTGGCATATTAGAACAGGCTAGAAGCACTGAGCCAAATCTAATATAATGAGTGATCACTTAAAGTCTGCCACCAGAGTTCTAAAATACAATCTCACAAGTACAAGATGAGGGATATATGGATGTACAGTCCATATGAGGATTCTTGGTGTTTTAACAAGTGACAAGCTTCACAGGAATCAATAGAAGAATATGGCCAACAAAAAAGCTCATTCTGTTTTAGAAATGGTTCGGAGAGAAATTATATTCACGATTAGAGAACTGAGAGAGCCACTGTATTCTGTCCTCGCCATAATACACCTAATTTTTGTATTCACTTTGGGGTGGAACATTTTGGAAGAAACTAAAGGAAGTTAAGTAGGATAGGTAAGGACCCCCAAAGTAGGTCATATGTGGATCAGCTGAATGAAGTGCGAGTATTTAGCCTACAGAAAAGAATTATTGTTGTTATTGTTGTTAGTAATAAGAGCACTCATGTTCTGGTTTGAGATTTGTAGAAAGCTTGGCATGAGTTACCTTACTGGATCCCTCAGAAAAATCCTGTGAGATAGGAGCCATTATTACCTTCATTTTACAGATGAGGGAGCAGGCTGAGAGGATAAATAACTTGCCCAGCTTGTCTGAAGTGCCTGAAGCAGGATAAAAACATATCTTCTAGTACCTATAGCAGGATCCAAACATAAGTCTTCCTGACTCCAAGTCCAATGGTCCATGCTTTGTGCCTCCAGGAAGAATGGGAAGGGAGGTATCTTTCAAATGATAGGTCTCTTTCAAATATCTCAAAGGCTGGCATGTGAAATAGAGGCAAGAGTTCTTATACTTATTAGTCTGAGAGAGCAGCCTTTGGAACAACTGGCAGAAAATGGAAAGAGGAAAATTAGTGTTTAGGGTAAGGATAACATTCTTTATAATTAGAACTCTCTTAAGAAGAGAATGCCGGGCATTGGAAAGTAGTGATCAACTCTCTCGTTGGGAGATCTCTAAGCAA
>NW_025394298.1:0-6411 GCF_016433145.1 Gracilinanus agilis
AACTAAACTGTCATCAGATTATCAGAGATGATAAAGAGATCTCCACAATTGGCGCCTGAACAGGTACCTTGGATCGCTGGATTCAGGTAAATATTTGCCCTCCCCCTCAGACAACTCCCAAATTACGACAGTTTAGTTTCTGCCCGAAGAAGGGCAAGAAATCCAGAGTTTTCAGAACTCTCCCCTTAAGGGAAGACACTAGAAGTAAAAGAATAGATTAACAGGATGGGACACAGTGAATCAAAGGAAAGAACTCTTTTAATTGATATAACTAAGCACATCCTCAGAAAATGGGGAGTAAAAGTTAGTAAAGAACAGCTCACTAAATTTCTTGATCTTATTCAAAATTGTAACCCGATTCCCTTAGAATTCTGGCAAAAAGTTGGCAATAATTTAAAAAATTATTATACTGAGCACGGATCAGAACAAATGTCAGAAAAAATTTCATCGGCTGCTGAAAAAACAACTTTGTTATCTGGTCAGAATGAAGAGAATGAAATCTTTAAGGTTTCAGTGTTAGAATCAGAGGAGGAGGAAAAAGCTCATAGTAAATCAAAACGAAGCTTTAAAATTCGAATGAAAAAGTCACTAGCAGACCTTCCCCCACCTAAAAACCTCTCTTCAAAAGAGGAAAGAGAGATAAAAGCAGAGGAGCCTCTGCCGCTTGAAGCTCCAACTCTGCAGCTACAACCCCCGAATATAGGGTTTAAAGGAGCCCTAAAAAATGCTCGAAAGGATGGAGACATGTCATTCTGTTTCCCGGTTATTTTTAGAGCAGATGAATTGGATGATGATGAAGAAGTAGCTCCTACATGGGAGCCTCTTCCCTACAAAGTGTTAAAAGAAATTAAAACAGCTTGTGCTTCATATGGTCCTGCTTCTCCATACACTTTAAATTTGGTGGAAACTTTGGGGACAATTTGGATGACCCCCTTTGATTGGATTCAGACCTCAAAATATTCCCTTGCTGCAGGGGACTACCTCTTTTGGAAATCAGAATTTGATGAATTGGCAAAACAGAAGGCAGCCATTAATAAGAAACAGGGCATCAGAGTTACTAAAGAAATGTTACTTGGAATAGATGAATGGGAATTACATGCTGATCAGATTAATTTACCTAGAGAAGCTCTAATTCAGTGTACAAAGTGTGCCTTGGAGGCATGGAAAAGGGTCCCAGCAACTAAGAAACTGTCCACAGGTTTGGCTGAGATTAGACAAGGCCCAGAGGAAATATATACAGAATTTATAAAAAGATTAAATCAGGAGGTAAAAAAATATACAAATGATGAATACTCAACTCAGATAATGGTCAGAAAGTTTGCCTATGACAATGCCAATAATATGTGTCAGAGCATGCTTCAAAATGTTAAAGAATCTGGGACTATTAGTGACTATGTGAAAGCTTGTGAGGACTTTACTCCAGCATATATGCAGGGTATAGTCATCGCAGCGGCCCTGAAAGGAAAAACATATTCTGAAATGATTAAGGGCTCAAAGGCTGTAAAAGGCTCTTGTTCCAATGCCCCTAACTCTTTGTGTCCCAGATGTGAGAAAGGTTACCACTGGAGGAAAAGCTGTAATTCCAAATTCCATCGAAATGGTTACAGATTACCTGATAAGAGATTTCAGGGAAGATGGAAAGGAGGCCAACTACCAGCCCGACCAATGACTAAATTTAACCCAAGAATTCATCCTAGTTTAGCCAGTTCCTTGCTAGAGTTAATCAATTTTCTGAATAATAAACTTTCTTTTTTCTCCAGATTTCTTTAGCCACATAAGATGTGATTTATTGATCTTTGATAGGATGTCTTATATTTGTTAGAGTATGCTTGAGATGCCCGGGAAATATGTCCTTGACCAGTCTGTGTGTCTATATGTTGTGTCTATGTGTCTCTGATCAATTTGAATCTTAAGTTTTATTGTTGTGTTTGTCTGTGATCACAATGGAATTTTGAAGAAAATAAATCTCTTTCTCATTCGTTCCGGAGGAATGGGAAAGACAGACAGAGGAGTTTGAGAAATTCAGAAAAATAACATCTCTAATGGATTTCTGAGTGTCTTAAACTCTAAAAGAATTTAATTGATTAAAAGAAATCATATTCTCTGCTCTTATTAAGGCGAGAATCAACAAGATAATTTGTCTACATTTCTTCTTCCATTTCTTACTGGCCATAAGAAAGGGAACAAAGAAATCATAAGACAATAACAGGGGACAGATTTGATCCCACCACCAAATTATATCAACAGGTTAAATATTAAGATGTATATTTAATCAAATTTACCAAGGATTCGAAATGCAATCTAAAAAAAAAAATTTATTCAGACAGAAAAAGCAATGATTCTGAACGGTGTACTGAGGTACAGAAGTGCAATTTAAAACTTTTTTAGCTAATCAGAATCATCAGTTCACCTAAATGCTTAACTGAGAGTGGTAAAAACTTTTTGGACTGCCACAAGTTTAATCTACTATTAATTACACTGATGTTAGTGAAAATCTTAATTTATAAATTATTAAAACAATATGATTTTGTAATTAGACCCCTTTAATCAGAAAATGATTCATGAGAAAATTTTAAGCCAAAATTGGATCATCCATGCTGCCTCAGTTTAGCAAGAAATAATTTTGGAAAGTCAAAAAATATAGCTCCTTTTTCTCAAAATTCACAGCCCTTTCTCTAATTCATTAGGATACATGTTTGCTAAGAATTTGAATAGATACTGATGGTAAAGTATAAATCTATTGACTACCAGTTAGAAAATGGAATTTCAGTTAATTTTAAATATGCACAAACTTTATATTTAAGAACTTATCTATTAAGACTTGCAGTGTGTAAAATATGGATTAAAATAATCAAATTTGCCAAAAATGCTTATCAAACTGAATTTGAGGATTGCAAATGATAAGTGCAAATTATATAAGGATACTAGTTCATAATTTAAAAGAAATATTTAATCAGGTATGTAGATTTGTCCTAAGGTATGGAAAAGCCAGGCTACAGGTTTTATTCTTTTTTAAGCAGAGGTCTGAAAGAATAACTGGTATATGTAGGAAACCTTGTTAAGAAGTTTTAATCAAGGATAATTTGGAAATAGTGAAGTTTAAATTAATATTCATCTGGAAGTGATAAATCATCAAGGTTTTAAAATAATGAGGCAAATTTTATAAATGCAGTAACTAAAGAGTTAAAGAGCACAGCCGCTTGAAAAGCGGCTGCAGCCTTGGACATGTTTCAAAAATAATTTAACCCCTTCTACATATAGGAGGGAGAGTCTCTAACTATAAATATTTTCAGCAACAATTTTTACTAACTCAAACTCAGTAAAGTGAAACAATTAGTAAGAAGCTAATGTTAATTTTGTAACTTTCAGAAATCTGGTTCAGCTTAAGTAGTCATCTCTATTTCAAATAATATTAGAAAATGCAATAATAATTATTGTGACAACTTAAATTTATGCTTTAAGTTACTAGATCCTAGTCAAATTATGTCTCCTATGTTCACTATTTCACTTGTATTTAAAGGTTAATTGAATTGATTGTATTCTCATAATATTTGTGATTTGTAGTAATATATTCAAATCCAGAATGTACAATTATAACAAAACGCAGAACCCTCATAATAATTTGATATCATTGTTAATATGTACTTGATTGTGATGGCATTAATATTATTATATCTTTTACTTTGTAGTGATGTTGATGCAATAATAACTAATTAACAAATTTCTCAATATTATAACAGTGTAATTGAAGAATGCATTTAAATAGAAATATTGATCATCTCAATAATCATAAGCTACCTGAAATAAGACTATTATTTGTAAAAGTAAGAATATTCTAAGGTACCTGGTTGAAAATTTTGAAGTTTTAAAATCAATAACCTTTGAAGAGTAATTTTGTATCAAGATCAAAACATATAAATCTTACAAGTACAATCATTTAGTCAGAGGATAAAAAAAAAACTGCTACAGAAAAAAGGAATTTTCCTTACTTTTAAAAACTTAGAACTTCTAACAAACTTATTAACTCCTTCCTTACAATAAATTTAGAACTTAAAGGGGTAATTAGCAGTCTCATTGAATTTTGAGGTTATGTGGACAATAATTTTGCAAACAACGCTGATACAAATATTGGGTTTTAACAAAATTGTTATTGAATGTTATCAAAACATGTACTTTACTTTGTGAAAACTGAAACCACATGTTCAAATGTAAGCTATGTGTAAAAGCTATTTGTTAAAAATTGATCATGTCTATTTACAATAATATATGATTGGTATTATGAACTAAAAGTTTAAAGTAAACTGACTATTTCAATAAATTAAGAGAATAACCAGCCCCTGCCTTAACCCTCTCTATTCAAGATAACATTGATGAAAACTTAATTCCAAGCAAAGTTGTTCACTCTTTTCTATATTACAGAAAAGAATTACTAGATAATTTATTCATTGAGAAATTATTGAAAAAGAAAATTTGTTTATCATATTTTGTAACATTATAATTTTTCATTGGGTATGTAAATCTTGGAAAACTTTCAAATGCTATTGGTAACAATTACTATTTAAGGTAAAAGTCATTGGATTTACAACTGATATTACTCATTTATGGATTATTGATTTGGATTCACCATTCAAAAGAAAGAGATCATTGATAAATAATCCTTGACTCTTACCTCAAGTCAAACAATATTATACTCCCCTCCTTTTGCCATATTCAAAGCAAAGTAACATAATAATTGAAGCCCCAGAAATTTGAATATGTAAAGCAAGCCAATATGTTCCATTGTTTACTAAAGAAACTGTACCCATCCCAAGTGTTGTTTCAATGAAAGTTAGTTTGAATCTCTTGTACATTAATTTATTTGTTTAATTTCTGACCATCAATTGGAATAGCTAATTACAGATACGAAGAAACAAATAATACCCCAGAATTATAATATGGGGATCAAGGTTTTGTTTTATTCATACAGGAAATGGATCTGAGTTTTGGGTGAAAGACATTTCACTAAGTCTAAACTATGTATATAATTTTGAATTTTAAAACACTTTTTTTACTTAAAAACATTGTATTTTTCCCTGAATTTTTGGTTTTCTTATTGTTTTTCCTTTTGTTTTCTTATAGAGTAATTGACTTTTTCCCTTTTTCTCATTTTTTGTACTTGAAGTTCATAAAATCAATGTTAATCCTTTTTGATTTCACAGTAATATAATTTTAATATTAAAACATACCCACAAAGCCTTAAGTCTATGGAAACCTGCCACGAATTGGTAAATATTATGAGACTATAATTAATGATTCTGTTTGATTCTAGGAGAAGGGAACAAAAGAGCCACAAGGTTAAGGAGACCACCCAGTCCAATGGGATTGGTGAGAAACTGCACAATGCCTAGCACCACAAGGTCAAAAAAGATCATACTAATCCAAGAAGGATTGACAAAACTTTCTCATGCCAATACTGAAGGACTTAAACTTAGCGACTGGGTTCAGGGTTGCAGCTTTTCTGACATATGTTAGAGGCTGGACTTCCTTGAGCTTCATCCTAGTTAAGTACCAAAGATTGGCCATCATCCTGGCTCAAGTGCAGGCAAATCAGACCAGGAAAAGACACTTCCCTTTCTCACAAAAACAAATTTGGTCCTTTTCTTTCTCTTATAAGTGTGGTAACTTTCTATAGTCCTGGCTTCTAAATGGGTAATTGCACCATTGCTTAAATCACTTTACTTGGGCCTTGATACAAGGACCTGCTATAAGTTTAATTTTTCCTACATTTTTGCACATAAGACTTTGATATTTTACATCTCATTCACAACTTATTTTTTTTTCTCTATTTTCTTTGGATTTTTAAATTTTTTAAAATTTCTTTTGATAATTGATTCACACAACTCCAAAACTCAGCCATGTATCCTTAACTGATCTGGATGTTTGCCTTAACCCTCTTTGGAAGAGAATGTATGATCTATAATCTATAATATAAAGTTTTAATTCTTTTGAGAGTAATTTCAGGATAAGAATTTGCCACCTCCCCAGAATCCAGACGATGAACCTGTTTGAAAGAAGATACTATGAAGATGCCTGCAGAGACCTACACTGCATCAAGAAGATCCAAAATGAACTTTGGGGTGCAGTTGCTTGAACTATGGGGAATTGAATGCATTTGTTTTAAATGTACACTCTTGTGCCAAAGGGGACTGCCCCCTAATTGGCTTTTTGTCAATGCGCCTAGCAATCATTGGATCATTGTTTTTGTCCTCTTTTCTTTTCATCCCCAAATTTGTGTAACTTAAAAGTTTCCCTTGGCCCTCATAAGAGAAATTCACACAGCCCAACAGGTGGATGCCCTTTTCAATTTAAAAGAAAAGGGGGAATATGTGGGAGGCCAATAAGAGAAACAGAGTCTTAAACAGATGAACATCT
>NW_025394299.1:0-2076 GCF_016433145.1 Gracilinanus agilis
ATTTCCCCTTTATCTGTTCTTTAAATGAAATGAACAACTCTATCAGGAAGTTTTTAGAAGGAAGAGGCTGGGTTACTCAAGGTGTTGCTTTTACTCTGACTACAAAATGATATTTTGTAGATATTTATCAGAATGAGATAAGTTTTTAACTTTCCAGTGATTCCAAATTTTGAAATATTCTAATAGTTAATGAATTTATATTATATGTATTTGTTTATCATTTTTTATCATTGATATGAGGTGTGGCATATTTTAACTTTAAAGTGACCAAATTAACCCTTTCTTTGTTGTTGCACAGATAAGAGAGAGGAAACTGGACAAAGTGGAAAATAAATTGGGTAGACTGCAGATCAAAAGAACTGGATTTGAATTTTGGTCTTGCTATTCATGAGCTATGGGTTATGGAACAGATTACTAATCTTCTCTAATGTTGTTCTCAACTCCACAGAGTTGTTACAAGAAGCAAATAAGTTAATGGATAAAAATTATACCTTGTTACTGTGAAGCACCATATAATTGTGTTATTGTTATTAAGGCTACATAACTTTTTTTAAAGTTTAATCCTTTAGTAAGGATTTTTTTTAGTTTTGTTTTTTTTTTAAGTTTAAGGCTTCTTAAACTTTAAAATGTTTAAAGTCATCACATCCTATGTAGTGACCATACACTTACTGTGTGTAAATAACATTGGAGGCGCCAACAGTATTTTTATAAAGTCCAGACAAAGCTCCTCTGCCATCCAGGTCAGATATTCATTCATTCATTCACTCACCCACTCAATACATATTTAATAACCACATATCGCCTATGGTGCAATTAACTTGATGTTGAGAAAAGAAAGACAAGACATAGTCTCTAATCTCAAGGGATTGACAATCTGATGCATTTGTTAAAACCACCTTGAATCCAAGGGTGGTCATTCTTGGTAACATCCAATTTGGAAGGCAGGTGTCTGTGCAAGGTTCAGGAATGTCTAATATTTTTCATTAATGATTTGATAAAGATATAGATGTCTTGTTTATCAAATTTGCTAGCTAAAAGCTGGGAGAAAAAGATTGTTCAGATATTCATGACAAAGTTAGGATCCAACAAAATCTTGGCATATTAGAACAGGCTAGAAGCACTGAGCCAAATCTAATATAATGAGTGATCACTTAAAGTCTGCCACCAGAGTTCTAAAATACAATCTCACAAGTACAAGATGAGGGATATATGGATGTACAGTCCATATGAGGATTCTTGGTGTTTTAACAAGTGACAAGCTTCACAAGAATCAATAGAAGAATATGGCCAACAAAAAAGCTCATTCTGTTTTAGAAATGGTTAGGAGAGAAATTATATTCACGATTAGAGAACTGAGAGAGCCACTGTATTCTGTCCTCGCCATAATACACCTAATTTTTGTATTCACTTTGGGGTGGAACATTTTGGAAGAAACTGAAGGAAGTTAAGTAGGATAGGTAAGGACCCCCAAAGTAGGTCATATGTGGATCAGCTGAATGAAGTGCGAGTATTTAGCCTATAGAAAAGAATTATTGTTGTTATTGTTGTTAGTAATAAGAGCACTCATGTTCTGGTTTGAGATTTGTAGAAAGCTTGGCATGGGTTACCTTACTGGATCCCTCAGAATAATCCTGTGAGATAGGAGCCATTATTACTTTCATTTTATAGATGAGGGAGCAGGCTGAGAGGATAAACTTGCCCAGCTTGTCTGAAGTGCCTGAAGCAGGATAAAAACATATCTTCTAGTACCTATAGCAGGATCCAAACATAAGTCTTCCTGACTCCAAGTCCAATGGTTCATGCTTTGTGCCTCCAAGAAGAATGGGAAGGGAGGTATCTTTCAAATGATAGGTATCTTTCAAATATCTCAAAGGCTGGCATGTGAAATAGAGGCAAGAGTTCTTATACTTATTAGTCTGAGAGAGCAGCCTTTGGAACAACTGGCAGAAAATGGAAAGAGGAAAATTAGTGTTTAGGGTAAGGATAACATTCTTTATAATTAGAACTCTCTTAAGAAGAGAATGCTGGACATTGGAAAGTAGTGATCAACTCTCTCGTTGGGAGATCTCTAAGCAA
>NW_025394300.1:0-11579 GCF_016433145.1 Gracilinanus agilis
AAAACCATCCACATAATTGACCATATCAACAGTCTAACAAACAAAAATCACATGATTATCACAATAGATGCTGAAAAAGCCTTTGACAAAATACAGCATCCATTCCTATTGAAAACACTGAAAAGTATAGGAATAGAAGGACCTTTCCTAAAAATAATAAACAGTATATACCTAAAACCATCAACAAGCATTATATGCAATGGGGATAAATTAGAAGCCTTCCCAATAAGATCAGGAGTAAAATAAGGATGCCCATTATCAACTCTATTATTCAACATAGTACTAGAAACACTAGCAGTTGCAATTAGAGAAGAAAAAGAAATTGAAGGTATCAAAATAGGCAAGGAGGAGACTAAGCTATCACTCTTTGCAGATGATATGATGGTATACTTAAAAATCCTAGAGAATCAACTAAGAAGCTTGTAGAAATAATCAACAACTTTAGCAAAGTTGCAGGATACAAAATAAATGCACATAAATCATCAGCATTTCTATATATTTCTAACACATCACAGGAGCAAGAGGTAGAAAGAGTAACACCATTTAAAATCACCCAAGACAATATAAAATACTTAGGAATCTATCTACCAAAACAAACACAGCTACTATATGAAAACAACTACAAAACACTTTCCAAACAAATAAAACTGGATCTAAACAATTGGAAAGCCATTGATTGCTCATGGGTAAGACAAGCTAACATAATAAAAATGACCATTCTACCCAAATTAATTTTCCTATTTAGCGCCATACCTATCAAGCTACCAAAAAACTTCTTTACTGAATTAGAATAAAAACTATAACAAATTTCATTTGGAATAACGAAAGATCAAGAATTTCAAGGGAAATAATGAAAAAAATGTGAAGGAAGGGTGCCTAGCAGTACCAGATATTAAACTATACTATAAAGCAGCAGTCATCAAAACAATATGGTACTGGCTCAGAGACAGAGAGGAGGATCAATGGAATAGACTTGGGTAAATGACATCAGCAAGACAGTGTATGATAAACCCAAAGAGCCCAACTTTTGGGACATGAATCCACTATTTGACAAAAACTGCTGGGAAATTTGGAAAACAATATGGGAGAGATTAGGTCTAGATCAACATCTCACACCCTACACCAAGATAAAATCAGAATGGGTGAAGGACTTGAATATAAAGAGGGAAACTATAAACAAGTTAAGTGAACACAGAATACTATATTTATCAGATCTGTGGAAAAGGAAAGACTTTAAAACCAAGCAAGAGTTAGAGAAAATTACAAAATGTAAATTAAATGGTTTTGATTATATTAAACTAAAAAGTTTTTGTACAAACAAAAACAATGTAGTCTGTTATGATTAAAAATGATGAGGGCCGAGATCAAGAGTAAGAATAGTATTTTAATAAAAGCCATGCTGATAGAGATAAACTGACCATCTGACCACGCGCCTGTAAGAAAACCTATTCCAATCTCACCTCAGCCATTTACCTTCCTCTCTCCAGGAGCTCAGGTAACTCAAAAGCCATTCCAAGTCACTTCCCCCTAATTTCAAACAGTCCCTCACCTTGAATACGTCATCCAAAACTGGAAACCCATTAGGGATCACGGGAAATGTAGTTCCAAGTATCCCAAGTGATTTTAAATGACACATAACCCACGTGAGATATGTTGAAAAAGACTGGTCTTTTTCAGTGGATCTTAAACCAAAAGAAAAGAGGACAAAAGCTAGCCGTGTTGGCAGAAGCCAATTTTGGGGCAGTACCCCACTGGCATAAGAGTGTCCATTCACAATAAATGCATTCAATTCGTTCAAACCCCATAGTTCAGATCAACTGCTCCCCAAAGCTCAAATTTGGGTCTTCATGATCCAGTGAAGGCTCTTCAGGCATCTTTTGGTGCCTCCACCAAACAGGTTCGTCATCTGGATTCTGGGGAGATGGCAAAATCCTTATCCTGAAATTACTCTCAAAGAATTTAAACTTTACATTATAGATTATAAAACATACATTTTCTTCTGAGAATTAACATTACCCCCCTGAGTTTACTTCTAAAGGAGTAAAAATTGACTTGCAATATAGATTATAGTTCAGACATTATGATTATAAAAACTTAACACACACCCCCCGAGGAAGATTTTAAATGACACATAACTCCCCTGAAAAGGTCAGCCAAGGATGCATGGCTAAGTGAGTCATGGGGGTGCATGAAATCAATTGGCAAAAGAAATAATAAAAAAATAAAAAGAATAAAATTCAAAAAAAAGAGAA
Organism: Gracilinanus agilis; assembly: GCF_016433145.1. Lineage (NCBI taxonomy): Eukaryota > Metazoa > Chordata > Mammalia > Didelphimorphia > Didelphidae > Gracilinanus > Gracilinanus agilis. The sequence goes on from NW_025394300.1 coordinate 2,253, forward strand.
AAAATTAACTTGTGAATGAAATGTAAAATGTGCAAAAAATGTAGGGGAAATAAACAGGCCTTTGATTCAAGGCCCAATGAAAGCGATTTAAGCAGTTTGCTATAACCCATTCAGGGCCAGGACTACAGAAAAATTGCCATTTACTCTCTCTATATATAGGAATAAGGGAAATGCCTTTCTTTGATCCGATTTTTTTTTCCTGCACCTTCTCAGGGAATGAGCCATTAAATGATAGCCAATCTTAGGTGCTTCTAGGAATTTAAGTTTAGGGGACCCACATCCTCTAAAGTTTTAGAAAAGACTAGGACTCCAGGACTCAAACCCCAATTTTCAAGCCCTTCAAGTATTGGCATAGAACTCCTGCAATTCATGCAGATTCTTTTAGTCAAGTCTCTGACCATGTGGCTCGGCACTTCTCCTTGAATCAGAGAGGCATTAAATCACAATCCTATAGTCTCAGGCTCAGGTTGAGGTATTTGCATTGAGCTTATTTCGCTGTAGAATCAAAAAAAAAAGGATAAATAATGATTATATATCTACTTCCAATACAAGATGAGAAAAAGGAAAAATCATTTTGTCTGTAAAAAAAAATGTTTTAAAAAATCAAAAATATATACAGCTTAGAACTAGAAGGGTTTTGGTACCCAAAAATGAGATTTTCTGTGAGAGAAAGTGGGTTTTACAAAATAGCAGATTCACAATGCACATTCAAATAGAGTACCATATTTCTAATAACACATTTTGAAACAATAAACAATGATGTTCAAAAAATCATATACTTGTTACAACTTTTAAACCTTGGCTAAGGGTTTCTCAACAAATCCTGTTACTGCTTCCATATAAAAACCTGATACTCAAAAAAAAACTTCTGGACTAAATTATCCTCAAGAATTCTAGACCCTTCTGATAAAAGAGGCTAAAACATAGACTAATATATAAAAAAATATAAGACAACAATTCTTCACAATAAAATATATAAAGCTTATCCTTTAAGACAACAATTCTTTAAAATAAATACATAAAAACCTTATCATTTATACAGAAGGGAACTAAGCATCTAAAGTAAATTTTTAAAAGACCTCTCATAAAATTACAATTTAAATCACAAGGCAATCACCAAACTCTCCAAAGTCGAACAAAATTAAGGCAATTTATAACTTTTAAAATGTGTAACTTTCAAATGTTACAAGAACATAGCATTGTTGTTGATTACAATAACAATGAAACCTGAAATAAATTAGGAAATATAATATGAGTATCAGATAACAAGCTGGTCAAAACCTCTTACCAGTTCTAATATTTTTTTCCATTATTTGGGAGTTACAATAAAATCATAAACAGAATTAATCTAGCAGCCACAAACTACATTAACTTAAAATGATTCAGTGCAACAGGAAAATCAAAGAAATAAGCAAGATTAATTTACAAAACTAATTAGCAAAATACAGTAAGATACAGTCTCTCTAAAACAGAAATAAAACTCATTCAGTTCCGAGGTTTAAAAGTTCACCCCTTGTTCAATTTAAGGTTCTTTTGATTGAGTTCTGCTGAGTTTAAGGAGGTTTTTTTTTTTAATAATCAGTCTTTGCTCTCAGTGCAAAGTTCTGAGCAGGTATGGGGGTGAATAGGCCATGAGGCCTGATGAAAAGTAATCACTAGTTCAAGGTCCATACATTAGGTCCACGTGGGCTCAGGGCTAGGGAAAAGCTTAGGTCAGGTTTGTAGAAAATACCCACGTGGAGAGCTTGTGGGGGTTGCCTAAATTAGGTCTTTAGAGAAACACGTGGAGGGCTAGAATGGAGGCCATTACCTAGATGAGGGGAGGACAATATCAAATGTTTAGTTGCAGCCAAAGAAGTTTCCGCAGATCTTGGCAAATCAGGACTGGGTGGCAGTGAAAGCAGCAGCCGGGGGTCATCGCTGTTGGGGCTCAGGGTTGTGGGCTCAAAACAGGACTAGCAGCACCAGCAAAGCTCCGGTGAGCTGGAAAAGTGGCAGGGATCGTAGGCACTGGACCGCTGGCAGGGATGAAGTCCGGGTCAGTAGTCAGAAGTGGCAGAGAGGCACATTGGCAGGGCACCAGCATTTTGGTTTTAAAGCCAAAAGCCAGAATCCGCTGGCCTGACCTCCCAAGGTGGTTTGGGCTGCACTGGCTGGCTGAGTCCCGCCTGAGGCAAAAATGTGCTGTTGCTTTCAGCAAAAGCATGGCAAGGAAAGCCACTTTCCTTTTTAAAAAAAAGTGCTCAAAAGAGCTGAGCCAGACGGCCAAAAAGAAAGCATGGCTATCGTTAGGCTATCTGGAAGATTGAGAGTTTGAATTTCGACCTTCTGGTTCGCCAAACTGTTATGATTAAAAATGATGAGGGCCGAGATCAAGAGTAAGAATAGTATTTTAATAAAAGCCATGCTGATAGAGATAAACTGACCACCTGACCACGCGCCTGTAAGAAAACCTATTCCAACCTTACCTCAGCCATTTACCTTCCTCTCTCCAGGAGCTCAGGTAACTCAAAAGCCATTCCAAGTCACTTCCCCCTAATTTCAAACAGTCCCTCACCTTGAATACGTCATCCAAAACCGGAAACCTATTAGGGATCTTGGGAAATGTAGTTCCAAGTATCCCAAGTGATTTTAAATGACACAAGTCAAAATCAGAAGGGAAACAACAAATTGGGAAAAAATCTTTATAATGAAAAAGTCTGACAGGAGTTTAATTACTCAAATATACAAGGAAGTAAAGCAATTGTATAAAAAATCAAGCCATTCCCCAATTGATAAATGGGCAAGAGACATGAATAGGCAATTTTCAGGTAAAGAAATCAAAAGTATCAATAAGCACATGAGAAAGTGTTCCAAATCTCTAATAATTAGAGAAATGCAAATCAAAACAACTCTGAGGTATCACCTCACACCTAGCAGATTGGCTAAAATGAAAGAAGGGGAGAGTAATGAATGTTGGAGGGGATGTGGCCAAATTGGGACATTAATGCATTGCTGGTAGAGCTGTGAACTAATCCAGCCATTCTGGCTGGCAATTTGGAATCACGCTCAAAGGGCTATAAAAGAATGCCTGCCCTATGATCCAGCCATACCATTGTTGGGTTTGTACCCCAAAGAGGTCATAGATAAACAGACTTGTATGAAAATATTTATAGCTGCGCTTTTTGTGGTGGCAACAAATTGGAAAAGGAGGGTATGTCCTTCAATTGGGGAATGGCTGAACAAACTGTGGTATATGCGGGTGATGGAATACTATTGTGCTAAAAGGAATAATAAACTGGAGGAGTTCCAGGCGAACTGGAGAGACCTCCGGGAACTGATGCAGAGCGAAAGGAGTAGAGCCAGAAGAACACTGTACACAGAGACTGATATACTGTGGTAAAATGGAATGCAATGGACTTCTGTACCAGCAGCTATGCAATGACCCAGGACAATTCTGAGGGATTTATGGTAAAGATGCTACCCACATTCAGAGGAAGGCCTGCAGGAGAGGAGGCATACAAGAAAAACAACTGTTTGAGCGCATGGGTCGGGGTGGACATAATTGAGGGTGTGGACTCGAAACTACCACACCAATGCAACTACCAACAATTTGGAAATAGGTCTTGATCAAGGACACATGACAAAACTAGTGGAAATGTGCGTCGGCCATGGGTGGGGGGAGTGCGGGGGGTGAAGGGGAAAGTAGGAGCATGAATCATGTAACCATGTTAAAAATGAATATTAATAAATGTTTAAAAAAAGTTCTATGATAGTTTTAAAAAAATACAGAGTTCATATTCCTAAGGTATAAACATAGAAAGAATAACTTGTTAAAAATAAAAATTAGAAAGAATAGATTTTACCAAAGTCAATGAAAAATAAGTTAAAAACTAATAGAAAGACCTGTGGAATAAAAAAGTACCTCTTCATCAAACAGTATAATAATAATCATGTAATACCAAATTTATTTAATGAAACTAGAAGTGATTAACCTCTGGATAGAACCTATAAAAGAGCAATATCAAGAGAGAAATCAAAAGACCTATAACAGTGATGGCAAACCTTTTAGAGATGGAGTACCAGACCTTGCCCCTACCTTACCCACCCAGACCAAGTGCCATGCATGTGCCCCACCAGAGACAAAGTGCTATGCCCCTCCCCCTATCAAGTGCCAGTCACACCCCATCCCACCCTTTATCCCACACAAAGCAGAAGGTAGCCCTCCCATTGGGCTGCTGGGTGGGTGAAGTGAGGAATATTCTCAGTGAATGTAGAGAGGGGGAGGAGGAAGAGTGTGGCCTGAGCACTCCCCTCCCCTCCAGCACTGCTGCCTGTGGACCATTCACTTTATACCCTGTGCATGTGAATATATGCCATCAGGCTGGATGGAGAGGGGGAAGGGTGCAGTGCTGCTTGAGTCCCTCTGCCTTTCTAGTAATGGAACTCTGGAGTGGGGGTGGACAGGGAGAGTGGCTGCATGCCTATAGAATGCTCTGTGTGCCATCTTTGGCACCCATGACATAGGCTTGCCATCACTGTCCTATGGTAACATCTACACAGACTCAGTCAACAATATAAACAGTTTCATATCACTCAAATGACTAAGCAATATTCTTAGGGTAAAAGAGAAGTTGATGATTGTGAAGACTAGATCATACTCTCATTGTCAGAAAAGACAAAAGGGTTATCTTTAAGTAGCCCAGACTTGGGTATCAGTGCAGATTACACAAGAAAGCAATAGAAACTGTGCAACTTAACCTTTCAGCCTGAAAAAATTTAATAACTATCAATATCTAGAAAACACGAAATGATTGCTAGAATTTTAAATGAGAACCTTGCTATGTTTCCTGGACTGACAGAAAGAAATTCTCATCCTGCAAATAGGAAGTATAAAATATCCTTGAGAAATCAACCAATAAACTCTATTAGAACAGAAAATTTTCATAGAGCAAACTGTTACTGGTAGTCATTCAGAAATAACATTAATCCACAAAACCTTAAGAGAAAATTTAATATATTTCTCCATGCCAGATAGCCATAGAAAATACCACTTCAGTTTTCTCTTTCCCAGCTAAAAATGTCAGTGGCAGTTTGGGTCAGAGGGATGGCTGCTATTATCTTCAGATTTCTAGAGATAACTCTTCTTACATTACCTCATGAGTCACCACTATAATACTTCCTTTTAACAACTAAGCTATAGATTTAGTTCTTTCTTGAAGGCATTTAATCACATGAAATTAAAAGAATACCAATTATTAAGAATTTCCTCTAAAATTATGGGCTAGTTCTCCTTCACATATACCAAGAGACTGGGGTAAAGGAGAAAGGGCAACGCGTGTGCATGAACTTAAGTAAAAATATTAAGGAGATATTCATTTAGGGAACAAAATTTGTCAAGGCAAATTATTACTCCATACCTGAAAATTTGTATGTGCTTTATCCAAACTGTCCAGGAAGTATTTCATCCTATTCAGCTGGCTGGATTTTTTGCAGGGTTCAATATCTCTACAAGACCAATGTTTTATCTTGGCTTATTCCTCTTTTAGGGCTACGTGGACAAATTGCAGCTGGTCTAAGTCAAACAGGTCACTTGGTGACTGTATTGGGTCATGTGAAATGATATCAGGCAAGATTATCAGGATGGGATGGGTAGGTTGTTGAGTGACTGAGTTCTTTGGGTTGTCTCTATTGGATAAGTGGATACAGTGGTCTCTCCAGGCTTATTCTTTCAATAATAAGCTATAATTTTGTTTTATTTTGATTTGTTTTGTTTCTTCCCCTTTCAATAACTAGCTTGGCTGAGTGATCCTGAATTCTCTTTAACAACAGAGTTATTATGATCTTTTCAGCTAAGTGCTATTGAACTCTTTTAGGTAGGTCAGCAACTAACTCATAGCTTGGATCACCAAAAACTCTTCCCTTTGATTCTACAGCCTTAGTTCATAATTCTTTTGTCATCCCCTGGGTTCTCCAATCTTGTTGTTTTTAGGCTCAAAGGTTTCTTCCTTTAGTAAGCCACTTCATCTTCCTTTAGGCTGATTAGTTTCAGTTCAGTCAGTTTTATTTCTCATTCTCTTTTAGGGATCTCATAGATGAGAGGCCAAAGTTAAAGTTATCTATGGATCTTATTCTCTAGAGGTTAGTACACTGTCTCTTTAGTCTCTTTTATACAATTGAGGCATTCAAGTCTCGTACTCCTCAGGATAAGAAATGTATGTTTTTCATTTGAAGGCTTCCTATTTTATATTGCAGATATTCATTCTTATTTTGAAGTCTCATGGGGCACTCCCTCTTTAGGGAATTATTTCCAAGCTGCTTTCCACAGAAAGCTTTCAAAATATAGTAACCTAACAGAATAAAATGAAGTATCAGTCATCCCTATTTATTGTCTGCCATTGAAGATATACTAGAGGTGCTTTTAGTGAGCCGATAAAAAAAAAGGTTACATAGACTCATGGATGGCTAACTGGAAGTGACCATTAAGTCTTACTGTCCGTCCACCTCTTATTTCTCAAAGGAGAGGCTAAAATCCAGAGAAGTGCAGTAATCTGTCATAGGTCAAATGGAAGTAGAATTTGAACCAAATTCCTCTGATTCTGAAATAATGTCTCTCTCTTTCTCTAATTCAGAGAGCATTAAGTCAGAGAGGAATTAGGTGGTATATTGGATAGTTTCCTGGGCTTAGAGTCAGAAAAATCTGAATTCCGATAAGCACTGAGACACTTGCTACCTATGAAACCATGGACAAGTCACTTAACCTCTTTCATCCCTAGTTTTCTAAACTATAAAATATGGATAATGATAGCACGTTCTCAATGTTGTCTGAAGTAAATTTCTCTCTCTCTGGTGTTACTCTGTTAACATCATCTACTGACCTGGAAGCCAAATACTACTGAGAAAATTGAGCTATAGACAAGCTACTGAAAAAGGGAAATGAAGAGTCAAAAGAGAGGAAGTTGAGCTTAGTTCCCAGGACTGCTCTACCATCCCCCCCTTTCCCCACTGCCCACCCCAAAATAGACAAAATGGAAAGCCATGGTTGGTTGGTTCCTGATGTGCCCTGTGAGAGTTAGTGGGCAGAGAAAGGATGTTATAAGAAGGAGGTTAACTGGAAATGGCCTCTTGGCTTGGGTTTTGATGATGCTGGCTGGACCTGCTGCTAAGTGGTGAGTATAGCTAGGAGACCATTTTGCTGGTCTCAGGATAATCAGTTACGGCAGCAATAAGGAAAGTCCCCTTCGGCTCTCTCTCCTACTTTTCCCTTTTCTTCTTCCTGCTACTTTTGATGTAATAAAATTATTAATCTACAGCTAGTCTCCTAATTTTAATTCTTACAATATATATCATAGTTGTTGTGAGGATCAAATCCGATAATATTCTTAAGCCATTTAGCACAATGCCTGACACATAGTAGGGAGTGAATAAATACTTAGTCTCTTCCTTGAGGAAAATCAATCTATCCAAAGTTACACAATTAATAAATGGCAGAGCCAAGGTTAAATAGATCTCCTAGTTCTAGCTGACAATGGCAAAAAGTTCTAGTGCAAGGAAGAATACTGGAGCTAAGCAAATCAAAATCTCTTAGATATCGAGGTAAAGGAAACATGAGAAGCTATCTAATCAAATCTGTTCATTTTAGGAAATTGAAACCTTTGGAATATAACATTGACATTAATATGTTAAGGGTCTGTTCAAACCCCTAGATATGAAGACATAAGATTAACATTTGTTATTCAATTTCCTTAGAATGTCCATTAATATTGTTTTCATTTATATTACAGTATATATTCTAGTGTCTAATCTCATTTTACTCTCTATGTCATTTTATACAACTTTATGTTGCTCATATTTGTCCTTTTATGATGTAATAATATTCTAATACATTCAAACATTAAAATTATAATCATTCTTCTAATCAACACATAACCATTTTCTCTCCAGATTTCTACTAAGCGAGTTCTTTGCTAAAAGGTCCTAGCTCGGAGTTCCTGGTTAAGATGGTGGCAGAGTAAAAAGCAGCGCTTAACCTCTAAAAGATCAAAAGGCTTGGAATATGATATTCAGAAAGGCAAGAGAGCTGGGCCTTCCACCATGGATCAACTACCCACCAAAATTGACTATATACTTCCAGTGGAAAGTATGGGCATTCAACAAAATTGAAGATTTCCAAGTATTTGCACAGAAAAGACCAGGGCTAAATGGAAAGTTTGATATCCAACTACAAAAATCAAGAGAAACATGAAAAGGTAAATAAGAAACAGAGGGGAAAGAAAGAAAACTCATAATTTTTAAATTTGCCTTTTTAAGGGCCTCAGTAATATCTAATTATCTGTATTCCTATGTGGAGAAATGCTATATATAATTCTGTGTAGTGAACTCTATTCACTATTATAGTATTCACTATTATAGTAATCAGAAGAATAATTCATAGGGAGAGGTTGGAATACAAAATGGTCTAAGATGATATGGGGGGGTGGGAAAGAGGGGGATGAATAGCAGGGGACACCAAGAGAAACTTGAGAGAATGAGAAAAATAGGATATTCTATTACACACAAAGAGGGCATGGTAAGGGGAGGGGACAAATACTATTATAAGAAGGAGAGGAAGAGAGCACTAAGAGGTAATAATCAAACCTTACTCTCAGTGTAATCAACCCGGAGAGGGAAGAGTAGCTATACTATCTATTGGGACATAAAACTCTTATCTAACCCTTCTGAGAAAGTTAGAATGGATAAACCAAGGGGAGCAGGGGAGTGGGGAGGTCAAAAAAAGGGAGGGGAGAAGAAGGGGGAGGGGATTTATTAGGCCTTTAAAAATAAAAAGAGGGAAATAATAAGGGAGGGGGTAGAAAGGGAAGTTAATCAAGGGAGGGGATAAGGGATACAGGCTTAAAGCAAACCACTGGTTCAAAAGGAAATAGTTTAAGAAGAAGGGGTAGGAATGGGAGAGGATACAAAAATGTCAGCAAATGCACAACTGATAATTATGACTCTGAATGTGAATGGGATGAACTCCCTCATAAAACTGAAGCAAATGGCAGAGTGGATTAGAAACCAAAATCCTACCATATGTTGTCTACAAGAAACACATATGAGGCAGGTGAACTTACACAAGTTTAAGGGTAAGAACTTGAGCAAAATATTTTGGGCATCAAATGAGAAAAAGAAGGCAGGACTGTCAATTGTGATTTCTGACAAAGCCAAAGTAAAAATAGATATGATTAAAAAAGACAGGGAAGGTCATTACATCCTGATTAAAGGCAGTACAAACAATAAGGATATAACACTGCTCAATATCTATGCACCAAGTGGCATAGCATCCATATTCATAAAGGAAAAACTGGC
>NW_025394301.1:0-6203 GCF_016433145.1 Gracilinanus agilis
TGCCTGAACGACCCCTTGGAATTCTCAGTCAAGAGTTTATATAGAAATGTTTGGGGAAGGGGGTTGGTACATACATAATTATCAAGGTAGTGTCAGGGACAGGTGGTCAGGAAGCATCTGGGGAGGGGGGTTTCAGGGTCGGGGGCGGGAAGCATTTGGCAAACATACATTAAATAGGCAAATATTGTAAAGCAGGCAAACATAGACAAACATTCCTCAAGAAAGTTAATATTCATCAGATAAGATAGCTTCAGTTTTAGGTTTATGATAGGGGAAGATAAGGAAGACTGTGCTGGGAAACCTTGGGGGCTGGGGGTAGCTTGCCCAGGCCAGAAATAGTTCAGTAGACTGCCAGACTGATTTTTAAATCCAACATTCCCTTCTTTTTCTTTTGATCCTGAGGAATCATCCTCAGGTGGTCCTTTAAAGATTGGTGACAGCACACACCATATCAAGGGTGGGGGTTGTCAGGTAATACTGATGCAGGACCAAAAGCTAAATGGTGTTAATTCATTCCTTTACAAAAGCTGCTAGGCAGTTAAGAATAAGGGGAAGGGTACATAGTGGAAGCAAAGGGATTTTCCTGCCTATAGTTTGCCTGAAAAAAATTTTTCACTATGGGGGTACAGTGTTCTATGCTGTTTCTGGGGTACAATGTCCCACAATGTCCCATGCCGTCTCCCCTCCCCTCCTCCAAATGTCTAAGGGAAGAGGGTCGATGGTTTCCATCTTCTGTAGCTTCTTCAAGCTTAGAAGGGGCGTAGAATCTCTGAGAGGGGGAACAGGAGGAGGAGCTGTGGGCACAGGGTCTTCAGAGGCACCTCTGCAGCGAATGCCAGGGTCCTGAAGGCTTGGAGACCAGAGACTGTTTCCCCAGACTGATAGACAGGTCAAAAGGGGAGCATCCATCCCTAAGGCAGAAGTATAGAACCTAGGACTAGGGCAAATACTAGAACACCAGATACAAAAAAAAGAAAATTAGCACAATAGAAATTGATATTAAACATTAACATTTGGGTATCTTAGCCAACAGATTTTATCCCCAGAAATCATCCTCTGACAGGAATTAAACCTTTTAGGAAATTTGATCCCTAAGTTGTTTGCAGAGTTGGCATGTGATGTTTCTGTTAAAAAATATCCTTCATAAGGCCCACATTAATATGGCATCTATAACTACTTAAATAACAATACTTTACAGATAAATTTCTTTATCCCAGATTCTGTAGGAAATCCAGAAAGTTTTGGTTTATATTTCCAAGCTCAAAATCCCACTTTAGTTATGGTAAATTAAGGCTTCAAGCTACAAGTCATCTATCACTAAACTTCACCTACTCCTCAAGTGTGTTCCCTAACAATTTGACAATTTTCAGTTATTAACCTAATAGGTTGTTTGGGGAGATGGAAACATTAATTTACAATTTGCATTAAGTGCTGATTATGGGAACTTGCTCCAAAAAGGGAAGGCAGATAGGAAAGCATTTCCTCACGTCCCAAGGGACACATAGTGAGGGGCTCCATGTGTAGGCCAAAGCTGTCACTGGCTCATGCCATCCTTGTGTCACTCAAGCATTAGTAGCCTAGATGGTCAGAAGAGGTCCAGTCCAAGTTGAGCCCTAGAATTGCCTCTCTAACCATCACAGAACATTCTGTCTTTTGCACTTTATCACTACTGGATCCCAGAAGCCTTTTCCTTCCTTAAAAGACAAGTCTTTCCCATTACAGCTCAGAGAAATTCTGCTAAGCAGCATTCTGGAAACAATTTCCATACCCTCAAACAAGCCTTTCACATCCCTACCAGGCTGATCAATCAGTTATTCTTACATATTTTGGCAATAATTAACATATCACACTTTAGTCACAAAACCTGAATTAAGGAACAGGAGTGCTGGACTGAGTAACTCCACAGTAAATATAAATCAGGGCTGTATTGTCTCCTGTACCTGGGCCATCTGAAAGACTAAAACAAGCCAGACAGGAATCTCTTCAGTGTAACTTTCAAGAGAAATTCCAGAACTATTTATGATTTTCCCAACACCATATACACTAACTTTAGAAATTATCCCTAGGTCAGGGATCCAATTAAAAGAGTAGAACATCTCCTCTATTCTCTTTCACCTCCCTATCTGTTCTCTTTCATCTCTCCTTCTCTCTCCTTCTTCCTCTCTCTTTTTCCCTCAAACCCTCTGCTTAAAAAGCAGAACACAACTTCCATTTACCCATCACGAATCTGCATACTCAGGACATCCAAGTCTCTCTTTCTTCTGTATTCAAACACAACACACCTTACCTCTTCACTTTCTCTGACTCTCTATTACCATCACAAAAACAAACATACCATTTGGTATCCCTTCAAATGCTAATCAATAACTCCCAAGAATTGAGACACTGTAACTTTAGCATAGTGCTCATTATAAGATTCAGTTCATAATACAAATTGGTAAACTGAGGTAACCACTGAGTATTGAACAAAACCCATGGTACAGTCAGGTTTACAATGAGCTTTTGCTTACATTCAAACAACACTTAAAGCACATGTTTTAGCAACAATTTACATAAAAATCATACTTAAAGGAATATCATAAAGCATGTAGTATTACAGGGTCTATTTTCAATTACAAGATTTGAAACCTTTTAAGCACTGTAAACCTTAAAGAAAGCCTTTTAACAAGTAGGCTGCTTATCTATTTTCAAGAGCAGGGAATCAAATTTAATAATGAAGTTAGTCAATTTTAATACACTGAGATGGAAAACCATTTATGATAACTTTTAAACCCAAAAAAATATTTTTAATCAATTTAAACAGATACACCTCTGGCCACACCCTGATAGCCAAAGCCCAGAGGATCTCAGACAGACCCCCCACTCACTAAATGCCTGAGTGCAAGGAGTCATGTCCACGCTCTTTGAAAAGGATACTTCTAAGCTAAACTTGGAGTCCTCTCATCCTCAGGGCCTCCTTCCCGAACCCAGGGGTTCACCATTTGCACCCCTATAACAACTGTACTGCTAAAAAAGAACCTGTTTTACAAGATATCCATGACTTTTCTATCAGCTTTTACTTGCTTGAACATCTCTTTAAAACTCTGAAGTATACAATTAAAATATACTCATCTTTAAACTCTTTCAGATCTTATTTATGTCCTGTGTTGCTATATCAGTTCCTAAGTATCAAAGTGGAACAATTAAAAGTATTTCTCTCTTTTCCTTCCTGTTTGCAAGGAAGGGTTTATGAGCAATTTACCCTAAGACTGCCTGGCTTGATTTAGGTTTTTATGACTTAACAACCTTGTCTCTTATCTCTCTTTACCAAGTGAGATCACCTACAATTTAAAATTTAGCATGTACCAAAATCTTCATAATAAATTATTTTCAACAGACTTTAGTTTGAACTCCACAACTTCCAAATAACTTTAAGTCCTTTAGCAATCTTTCAGTATGTAAACAACTGAATTTCAAATCCATTTACTTTTATTCCTTTCAGACCTCTGTTTAAACAGAATAGAACCTCTAGTTCAGTTTCCTTTTACCTCAAAGCATTGTTTACATAACTGATTAAATTCCATCAATATTATTCTGATTTACCATTTGTTCTAGAATTCACATCTATTATTTCTTTATCAATTACTCTTATTTCCTCTGGCTTCTCTTCCTTTACCATTATTACAAAAAAGAGGAAAGGTACCATATTTAATTGCATGTAATCCTATTAGCTTCCTGGGCTGGTCAAATTTTCTCTTGTTAATTTCATACAGTTCATATATTCTTAACCTATTGAAAACTTAATTCTCTTTATAGTCCAAATGCATACATATTTTGTATTCATTCATCATTACTTTCTAGCAATTTGACTCTAAATGCATGTTAATCTCTAGATCACAAATTCCTTCTTATACATTGCACACATTTTTACCAAATTTTCAGTACCTGTATTATTAAAACCCATGCAGAGATTAACCACTTTAAAAACTTCTTGTGTATCATATGATTACATGTTGCTAGTTCTGACAGCACATACATTAAAAGAACATCTCATTTTAAAATCCCAAGTTTAAATTCTAGAATAAGTTCTCAATAATAACATTCAACTTTTTCTGAATGACTTTTACATCTACAAAGTAGCCAATACAATTTTTGACCTTATAGAATAAACATTTCCTCTCTGTGTCAGACTGGCTATTAACCACATTTAGACGATTCTCAATTCACTGAAACCAAGGCTTAACAAACTTCTAACCATGAGTTTTTGTGCTCAATAAAATCTGGTTAATATTTCACATTTGACTGACAGTTACCACAATCAATAAAATTACATTGTACCATATCAACATCATTAGCAATCCTCAACCCTTAAAATCAGATCTTAAGTGAAAATGCTTCCAATTGTGGAGTAAAATCTCCCTTTTCTGCTCTGAATTTTTCTTTTTCACTCCTTTGGGGGCCCATCCAAAGGAAGAAAGAGGAAAAATCATTGAACAGATATTTTTTTTTGTCCTCTGCTGAGGATTTTTGACTGTGGGAAGTTCAATCTTTCAACTCCCCCTCTTTTTTTTCTTTCTTTTTTTTTGTAATATCCAATTTAAGAATACATAGGGACGAGACTGTGACAAAGACAATAATAAACAAAAACATACAACCTTATGACAAGCATGCTTTAAAAGGAAAAAATCAGTTCTTTAGGATCCATGGTTAAAAAGAAAATACTTGCTGTGAGAAAGCTCATTAAAACAGTTGCAGCACACTGCCCCTTCAACTGAGGGTACTCAGGTACAGCCATCAGCCATCTGATTGGCTGAGCTGACTTCCTTGTCCCCTAACTCTCCCTGTGCTTTACACTCTGATTGACCAAACCTGTCTCTCTTTTTGGCTGTGATTTCTAACAAATGCTTCTTGTAGCACCTAAACAAACTGCTATCTGCTAACAGTGGGCATTGGAAGTGAGCTGTTCATTAAGCTGGCTGTGTTTCTTAAGGAAAGAACTTTGAACTTTCAAATCCCCTCCTGTCCAGATGTTAAATCTGCCTCCAGGTCTGAGAGGTTTATTTAAAATCCTCTCCCTATTCAAATATTGTCTGCTGCCGGAGTAGCACAGTTCCTCCAGTCTGAACTGTTAAGTCTGCAGCCCCAGCAGCAGTTTCTCCAGTCTGGGAGGTTAGAAATGTAGACTGGGAAGGGGAATTGCAGAATGTTTGCAGTTTTCCCCTCTGAACTCGCCTTGAAGCTGGGGAAACCAGCAAGCACCGGGTTGACTCTCCCTGGCTAGTGATAAGGACTGAAATAACACCAAAGACACAGGCCCAGCCAGGACACACAAAAGACGAACTAAGAACAGTTTAAACCTGACAGATTCCTGACTGGCCAAGACAACACAAGACAAAGGTGCGCACACTCACACTCACTTGCCTGGGGGAGCCCAGACAGATCCCAAACAATTAATGTGGGGATCCTGCCTCAGTCCTCTCTCTCCTCCCAACCTCCAGTGCGTCCACTGGCCTTCCTCAGGGGACTCGAACCCCTGACTTGGGGCCTCAATCCCCAAGAAAATCCAGCTGGACTCGAACCAACCGGATGGACTCCAAAGACAGGCCTCGAACCTTTTGCTTTGGGGTCCTGTGAGGCCTCGAACCTTACCAGTTCCCGTAGCAATTCCAAGGGAATAGAGAGATAAATTGGTCTACGTGGCCTGCCAATCACACACACCACTTGCTCCCAGGGTTTCCGACCTTTGTCTGCATGGATCAAAAGGAACTGCGTACTGCCCCAGTCCTCTCTCAGAAACAGGTAGAAGGGGTGCCCTTGGCTGGTGAGCTTGGCTTAGGTTCCTCCGTATCAATCCCGGAGCGGTGGGGCAAGCCAAACCACTTAGCTGTATGCTTACTAGGGCATCACCTTCCCCATCAGTTCAATCACACATCCACACACATGCAGAAGGGGGCCTGTGGCAGGCTCCCTCCTCATACAATGCAAGCACACAATCACACAACCACATGCACAGGCCACCCAACCCCAGATCTCCTCACCCTCTTGGCTCTTCTGGCAGTGGGTCCTTTCCTGGCCATGAGAGACGAGCCCCCATATGTTGTACCCAAATTTTAATACCTAGCCCAGGTTCATGGCCGAAGGAAGAATCACACTGACAATGCAATATGCAAGAAGAGGCTCATTCTTTACTAGCAATAATAGCGAGGGTCGCTAGGCAGAGAGGC
>NW_025394302.1:0-3660 GCF_016433145.1 Gracilinanus agilis
TGCCTGAACGACCCCTTGGAATTCTCAGTCAAGAGTTTATATAGAAATGTTTGGGGAAGGGGGTTGGTACATACATAATTATCAAGGTAGTGTCAGGGACAGGTGGTCAGGAAGCATCTGGGGAGGGGGGTTTCAGGGTCAGGGGGCTGGAAGCATTTGGCAAACATACATTAAATAGGCAAATATTGTAAAGCAGGCAAACATAGACAAACATTCCTCAAGAAAGTTAATATTCATCAGATAAGATAGCTTCAGTTTTAGGTTTATGATAGGGGAAGATAAGGAAGACTGTGCTGGGAAACCTTGGGGGCTGGGGGTAGCTTGCCCAGGCCAGAAATAGTTCAGTAGACTGCCAGACTGATTTTTAAATCCAACACCAGAACCCTCTGACAACACAAAACCAAGCTATTGCACCCGAGGCAAAACCCATTGTAGTTTTGTCTTGGAGATTTTATGCCCTCGTTTATATAATTCAATCAAAAGAATCTTGCTATCTCTAAGACATACCTTTGCATTTCGGGATGCTAAAAGAATATCATCCACAAAATACACCAATTTATTCTCTTTAAATTGAATCGTTTTTAGATCTCAATTTAGAATTTGAGAGAACTGGCTAGGTGCTCCAGTATACCCCTGTGAGAGATGAGTCCATGTCCAGTGAGTCTTCTGCCAAGTGAAAGCAAAGATCTTTTGAGAATCCTCATGAATTGGTATCGAGAAAAATGTAGAGCATAAATCTACCACGGTGAAATATCTAGCCTGACTTGGAATGGAAGAAATTAGAGCAGCTGGACTTGGAACAACTAGATGAGTCTTGATGACATAATCATTTACCACTCTTAGATCTTGAATAAATCGGTAAACAAGTCGTCCATTTTCATCTAATTTTGGCTTCTTTATAGGCAAAATCTGTATATTATTCTCAGAAAAGCATGGTATTATTATCTCTTGTTGGATTAGTGATTCGATAATTGGTCATATACCATCTCTGGCCTCCTTAGCCAAGAGATATTGAGGCACACGAGGAACTGGTCCTTCCTTTGTCCTCACCCTGACTGGAGTACCTGATTTTAGCAGCCCAACATCTGTGGATGATCTTGACCACAAGTCCTTAGGTATATCCTCAGGTATTGGATAGGTAGTACCTAGGTCATCCTCTGTACTGTTGGAATCTAAGAAAAGCAATGGAAAGGCCTTCAAAGATTCCTCTGGGAAATGTAAAGAAATATCACAAGATTCAGTACATTGGATAGTAGCCTGCAATTTACACAACAAATGCCTTCCTAAAAGATTCATTGGACATTCTGGAACACATAAAAATGCATGTAGTGCAAAAGGGTGCATATTAGCCCTGCAAAGCCTAACTGCAGAGTTTCTGACAGTTGAAGAGGGTTTAGAATCCTGAGGTTAGACAGTTGACCCTGGAGACTCAATGAGAGTAGGAGAGACAACTGAGCTCTATTCTTTGGATTGAAAACCTGGCCTATATTGTGCAGCTTTTCTCTTAAAATTTGTTAGCTTAACTATTTCTTTTGGATCTCCCTAATCTCCCTTATTCTCCATCATCATTTTCCCTTCCTAAATTTCTTGGGGTTTTGAAAGGAGCGTGGTTCTGGGTGTTAGTTCTCAAACTTGGTAGATTTAGTATCCCATAGTCAAATAAGGCTTACCTTTGTTACAAATTATCTCTTGAATCATTGTATCCAACTTTCCTAACCCTATAAGCTACAAAAAAAACCCTCTCAGAGCTGAGTTAAGGCAGGTCCTTTCTCAGTCTCACATTCCTGTCTCCCTCCCCCACCTGAAGCTTTCTCTAGGCAGCTCTTAGAGTTACCTTGTATCCTCCATCCCTTCCAATCAACCTTAAATTTTAATAAACCCTGTTTGGCACTTAATCAAACCTTTGGCTACTTCATTAGTTGATTGATAAGAGAGGGTGAAGGGGAGAAAGGAATAACATTCTCTCTGGGTCCTGAGGGAATTGGAGATGTCCATTTTGGAGGAAGTGTAATTTCAATACTTCCTCTGAAATCTTCCTTTGTTAACCTGAGAAACTGACTAGAAAGCCCTCTAGTCAGTTCAAGTCATTCTTGCCTGGCCCTAACCTTTGTCTGTAGAAGTGCCCTTCCTACTTGAGGGGCTCAGTCTGTTTCCCTTTAGTGTCTCTGTCTCAAATCTGTGTCCCAGTCTGTGTCTCCCAGGCTGTAGCTGTTTGCCCAAAGTATCTCATCCTCTCCCTTGCAACTCTTTATACCTCCGTGTTTATATTCCCTAAACTCAGTCATTCCCTTACTTCTCCTACCACCTCAATTTACCACCTTTACCATTGTACCTTCCTTATCCATTTTACTGCCTTAGGGATCCACAAACCCCTATCCACAGTGCCTTATCCCTATTCACACTACCTTTAGTCCCTTACCTGCCTTATACCCTATTACAACCTTCAGCCTATTCCCTTATTACAACCAGTTTATAACCTCACTAGCTAATCCCCTTATAACATGCATTTTCCATGGAAAGGGGTCCAAGGGTTACCATTTTTGGTTGCAATTTAGCTACTTTCTGAATTATGCCTGTAGCACCAACTACATCCATTATACCAACAGCTCTACAATTCTCAGGAAAACTTTGCAAAACTGATTTACTGGCTCCTGTATCGACGAGAAGATGATAAATCTGGTCTCTAATAGTTACAGACACATATGGTTTGGTACTATCGGGAGGTTGGAAAGTTTCCAACACTGGAGCTAAAACAGTAACATCAGAACAAAGCTCAGCTATTTCCTGTCCATCCAAGTTGACATTGTCTTGAATTACAGAATTTTCCCAGGATTTTGCAACTTTGGTCCTTTTCACCTCTATTCTGGTATCATTGCTCTTATTTACAATCAAATTATATTTAATCAAATCACAATTTCTATTACTCTTCCTAATTACACAATTACTAGAACTTCTAACACCATTTACAACACTATTTTTCTTTCTCACAATTATTTACAACACTAAAGAAATGACTATCAACACCATATAAACCATCATCAATTTTAATCACATGATTACAAACACTAGTTAAATTACTACTACCCGTGAATAAATTACCATTAACATTGGTTAAATTACAATTTACACCGTTACCAGTAGATAATTCAGATAATTTAACATTAACACCATTCAAATTATCATTAATTCTCTTCAAATTATCATTCACATTGATTAAACTATCATTGATTCCATTTAAATTAACATTAACATTGATCAACTCATCACCATTATTAATTAAATTCTTATTATCACCAATTAAATCAATATTAACACCAAGTGCAGCATTTCCATTATCCACAATTACATTATCATTATCTTTAACTCATACAATTTCATCAGTATTTTCACTTTATTCCCATTACCTTGATTAAAAGGTTAACCAGTTTGCCCCCTTCATTCAGTATTTTCTGTTCCAAATCAGCCTTAGATATGTCAACATTATCCATTTCATTATTAACATGCTGAGCTAGACCATAGCCAGTGTCCTTAATCCTTTCTTGCTTTGTGTACTCTTCCATATTATTGATCTGAATTTGCATCAAACATAACATTAACTTTAAATCAGATTCCGTGTACCACCAAGTTACCAATACTTTCTGTATATAACATGCATTTTAA
>NW_025394303.1:0-3660 GCF_016433145.1 Gracilinanus agilis
TGCCTGAACGACCCCTTGGAATTCTCAGTCAAGAGTTTATATAGAAATGTTTGGGGAAGGGGGTTGGTACATACATAATTATCAAGGTAGTGTCAGGGACAGGTGGTCAGGAAGCATCTGGGGAGGGGGGTTTCAGGGTCAGGGGGCTGGAAGCATTTGGCAAACATACATTAAATAGGCAAATATTGTAAAGCAGGCAAACATAGACAAACATTCCTCAAGAAAGTTAATATTCATCAGATAAGATAGCTTCAGTTTTAGGTTTATGATAGGGGAAGATAAGGAAGACTGTGCTGGGAAACCTTGGGGGCTGGGGGTAGCTTGCCCAGGCCAGAAATAGTTCAGTAGACTGCCAGACTGATTTTTAAATCCAACACCAGAACCCTCTGACAACACAAAACCAAGCTATTGCACCCGAGGCAAAACCCATTGTAGTTTTGTCTTGGAGATTTTATGCCCTCGTTTATATAATTCAATCAAAAGAATCTTGCTATCTCTAAGACATACCTTTGCATTTCGGGATGCTAAAAGAATATCATCCACAAAATACACCAATTTATTCTCTTTAAATTGAATCGTTTTTAGATCTCAATTTAGAATTTGAGAGAACTGGCTAGGTGCTCCAGTATACCCCTGTGAGAGATGAGTCCATGTCCAGTGAGTCTTCTGCCAAGTGAAAGCAAAGATCTTTTGAGAATCCTCATGAATTGGTATCGAGAAAAATGTAGAGCATAAATCTACCACGGTGAAATATCTAGCCTGACTTGGAATGGAAGAAATTAGAGCAGCTGGACTTGGAACAACTAGATGAGTCTTGATGACATAATCATTTACCACTCTTAGATCTTGAATAAATCGGTAAACAAGTCGTCCATTTTCATCTAATTTTGGCTTCTTTATAGGCAAAATCTGTATATTATTCTCAGAAAAGCATGGTATTATTATCTCTTGTTGGATTAGTGATTCGATAATTGGTCATATACCATCTCTGGCCTCCTTAGCCAAGAGATATTGAGGCACACGAGGAACTGGTCCTTCCTTTGTCCTCACCCTGACTGGAGTACCTGATTTTAGCAGCCCAACATCTGTGGATGATCTTGACCACAAGTCCTTAGGTATATCCTCAGGTATTGGATAGGTAGTACCTAGGTCATCCTCTGTACTGTTGGAATCTAAGAAAAGCAATGGAAAGGCCTTCAAAGATTCCTCTGGGAAATGTAAAGAAATATCACAAGATTCAGTACATTGGATAGTAGCCTGCAATTTACACAACAAATGCCTTCCTAAAAGATTCATTGGACATTCTGGAACACATAAAAATGCATGTAGTGCAAAAGGGTGCATATTAGCCCTGCAAAGCCTAACTGCAGAGTTTCTGACAGTTGAAGAGGGTTTAGAATCCTGAGGTTAGACAGTTGACCCTGGAGACTCAATGAGAGTAGGAGAGACAACTGAGCTCTATTCTTTGGATTGAAAACCTGGCCTATATTGTGCAGCTTTTCTCTTAAAATTTGTTAGCTTAACTATTTCTTTTGGATCTCCCTAATCTCCCTTATTCTCCATCATCATTTTCCCTTCCTAAATTTCTTGGGGTTTTGAAAGGAGCGTGGTTCTGGGTGTTAGTTCTCAAACTTGGTAGATTTAGTATCCCATAGTCAAATAAGGCTTACCTTTGTTACAAATTATCTCTTGAATCATTGTATCCAACTTTCCTAACCCTATAAGCTACAAAAAAAACCCTCTCAGAGCTGAGTTAAGGCAGGTCCTTTCTCAGTCTCACATTCCTGTCTCCCTCCCCCACCTGAAGCTTTCTCTAGGCAGCTCTTAGAGTTACCTTGTATCCTCCATCCCTTCCAATCAACCTTAAATTTTAATAAACCCTGTTTGGCACTTAATCAAACCTTTGGCTACTTCATTAGTTGATTGATAAGAGAGGGTGAAGGGGAGAAAGGAATAACATTCTCTCTGGGTCCTGAGGGAATTGGAGATGTCCATTTTGGAGGAAGTGTAATTTCAATACTTCCTCTGAAATCTTCCTTTGTTAACCTGAGAAACTGACTAGAAAGCCCTCTAGTCAGTTCAAGTCATTCTTGCCTGGCCCTAACCTTTGTCTGTAGAAGTGCCCTTCCTACTTGAGGGGCTCAGTCTGTTTCCCTTTAGTGTCTCTGTCTCAAATCTGTGTCCCAGTCTGTGTCTCCCAGGCTGTAGCTGTTTGCCCAAAGTATCTCATCCTCTCCCTTGCAACTCTTTATACCTCCGTGTTTATATTCCCTAAACTCAGTCATTCCCTTACTTCTCCTACCACCTCAATTTACCACCTTTACCATTGTACCTTCCTTATCCATTTTACTGCCTTAGGGATCCACAAACCCCTATCCACAGTGCCTTATCCCTATTCACACTACCTTTAGTCCCTTACCTGCCTTATACCCTATTACAACCTTCAGCCTATTCCCTTATTACAACCAGTTTATAACCTCACTAGCTAATCCCCTTATAACATGCATTTTCCATGGAAAGGGGTCCAAGGGTTACCATTTTTGGTTGCAATTTAGCTACTTTCTGAATTATGCCTGTAGCACCAACTACATCCATTATACCAACAGCTCTACAATTCTCAGGAAAACTTTGCAAAACTGATTTACTGGCTCCTGTATCGACGAGAAGATGATAAATCTGGTCTCTAATAGTTACAGACACATATGGTTTGGTACTATCGGGAGGTTGGAAAGTTTCCAACACTGGAGCTAAAACAGTAACATCAGAACAAAGCTCAGCTATTTCCTGTCCATCCAAGTTGACATTGTCTTGAATTACAGAATTTTCCCAGGATTTTGCAACTTTGGTCCTTTTCACCTCTATTCTGGTATCATTGCTCTTATTTACAATCAAATTATATTTAATCAAATCACAATTTCTATTACTCTTCCTAATTACACAATTACTAGAACTTCTAACACCATTTACAACACTATTTTTCTTTCTCACAATTATTTACAACACTAAAGAAATGACTATCAACACCATATAAACCATCATCAATTTTAATCACATGATTACAAACACTAGTTAAATTACTACTACCCGTGAATAAATTACCATTAACATTGGTTAAATTACAATTTACACCGTTACCAGTAGATAATTCAGATAATTTAACATTAACACCATTCAAATTATCATTAATTCTCTTCAAATTATCATTCACATTGATTAAACTATCATTGATTCCATTTAAATTAACATTAACATTGATCAACTCATCACCATTATTAATTAAATTCTTATTATCACCAATTAAATCAATATTAACACCAAGTGCAGCATTTCCATTATCCACAATTACATTATCATTATCTTTAACTCATACAATTTCATCAGTATTTTCACTTTATTCCCATTACCTTGATTAAAAGGTTAACCAGTTTGCCCCCTTCATTCAGTATTTTCTGTTCCAAATCAGCCTTAGATATGTCAACATTATCCATTTCATTATTAACATGCTGAGCTAGACCATAGCCAGTGTCCTTAATCCTTTCTTGCTTTGTGTACTCTTCCATATTATTGATCTGAATTTGCATCAAACATAACATTAACTTTAAATCAGATTCCATGTACCACCAAGTTACCAATACTTTCTGTATATAACATGCATTTTAA
>NW_025394304.1:0-3228 GCF_016433145.1 Gracilinanus agilis
TCTCTCTCTCTTTCTCTCTCTCTCTCTCTCTCTCTCTCTCTCTCACACACACACACACACATACCCACACACATTATATGTTTCAACCCTAAATTAATCTGTAATATCAATTTAGATATTACCTACAATAAAGCAGATAATAACCCATACATGACTCTTACTCTACTTATTATCATTACTAATATTCATATCTTCTAAGTTCATAGTTCACCCAATGGCTTGGGGTATTCACTTTTTCTTGACATCATAAAGATGCCAATGGGGCACGGAGGCTCTCCATCTATTATCCTACTTTCTCACCACATGAAAAACCTATTTTTTTTAAGATCATACATTTTCCTGAGTATATCCTTACCACTAGCCCTACTTTTGAAGTTCCTTATTTGTTAGGTCTTATAGCTAATTCATTCCAACAGTGAACGAAAGAACAAATGGCATTTATTAAATGCTTACTATATGCATTGTGTTAAATGTTAGGGATACAAATAGAAAAGTCAGGACCTCTACTCTCAAAGAGCTCATCTTTGGTGGTAGGGGATAGAAGGCAGAAGAAGAAGGATAAATATATAGTATATATATATATATATATATATGTACTGTGCTAAATGCTTTTTACAAATATCTCACTAGATCTCACAATAGCCCTGTGACATACATATCATAATCCCCCTTTTTACAGTTGAAGAAACTGAGGTAACTTGCCCACAATCACACAGCTGCTAAGTATCTGAGGGTGGATTTGAATTCATGTCTTCCTGACACTATGTTCAGTGATCTATCCACTTAGCTACTAGCTAGCTACCTCTAGAAAGAAAAGTCATGAGAGAGAGTCAACAGTAAATCAAAAAGCATTTTTTTAAACTTTTACCTTCTGTCTTTGAATTGATACAATTCTAGGGCAGAACTGAGTGGTAATGGCTGCTAAGCAATTGAGATTAAGTGACTTGCCCAGGATCACAAAGCTAAGTAACTGTCTGAGGCCACATTTGAACCCAAGACCTCTCATCTCCAGGTCTGGCTCTCTATCCACTGAGCCACTTATCTGCTCCTCAAGAAGCATTTATTAAGTACTTACTGTGTTCTTGGGCAATGTGCTAAGAATTGTTACAAAGAAAGGGAAAAATCTCTGCTTACATTCTAATGAAGGAAATATGCTCTAAATAAACCAGTACAAAATAGAAATTGGGTGTTGTTCAGTTGTGTCTGACTCTCTCTTTTAGAGTTTTCTTGGCAAAGATCTAGAGAGTTTTGGCATTTCCTTCTCTAGCTCATTTTACAGATGAGGAAACTCGGGCAAACAGGGTCAAGTAACTTGTCCAGTTAGTAAGTGTCTGAGGCCAGATTGGGGTTCAGGAAGGTGAGTCTTTGTGATTTCAGCTCAAGCACTCTATCCACTGCGTCACCTAGATGCCCCAGATATAAAGTAGATGGAAGATAATCTTAGAGAGGAAGGGGCTGGTAGCTAGGAGGACTTGGAAAGGCCTCCTGCAGAAGGTAGGATTAGATCTGAGTCTGGAAGGCGATAAAGATACTTAGGGTGCATCAGAGAACGGAGAGCATGCCAAGGATCTCTCTCTTCTTGGATGGCCATTGCAAGAGCATGGTGATAGCCTAGGAAATGTTGAGTGTTAAAAATAGCAAGAAGGTAAGTATAGCTGGTTTCAGAGAGCATGTAAAAGGGAATAAAGTATAAGATGACTGGAAAAGGAAGAAAGGGCCTGGTTCTGGGGAGTTTTAAAAGTCAAACAAAGGGGCAGCTGGGTAGCTCAGTGGAGTGAGAGTCAGGCCTAGAGACAGGAGGTCCTAGGTTCAAACCCGGCCTCAGCCACTTCCCAGCTGTGTGACCCTGGGCAAGTCACTTGACCCCCATTGCCCACCCTTACCAATCTTCCACCTATGAGACAATACACCGAAGTACAAGGGTTTAAAAAAAAAAAATTAAAAAAAAAAAAAAAGTCAAACAAAGGACTTTATTTTTGATCATGGCAATAACAGAAAACTCTTGGGAGGGGTGGCTAGATGGCTCAGTGAATAGAACCTGGCCTGCAATACAGAGGACCTGGGTTTCAATCTAGTCTCAAACATTTCCTAGCTGTGTGACTAGACAAGTTGCTCAACCCCCATTCCCTAGCCTTTACCACTTTTCTCCCTTAGAACAAATACTTAGTATCAATTCTAAGACAGAAGATAAGAGTTTTTTAAAAAAAATAAATAGAAAACCACTAGATATCATTGATATTTAGAACTGAAAGCGTCTTTAGATATCAATTCATCCAGCCCCCTCACTTTATTTTTTTCTTCTGTAGATCTTATTCTACAAGGATTTTTTTTTATTCTTTTCCATGGTTATATGATTCATGTTGTCCCCTTCCCCTCTCCCAGAGTTGAAAAGTGATTCCACTGGGTTATACATTTGTACTCAAAAACCTATTTCCATAGTATTCATTTTTGTAATAGAGTAATCTTTTAAAAACCAAACCCCAAATCCTATACCCATATAAACAAGTGATAAATCATATGTTTTCTTCTGGATTTCTACTCCTACTCTTCTTTTTCTAGATGTGGATAGCATCCCTTTCCATAAGTCTCTCAGAATTGTCCTGGATCATTGTATTGCTTTTAGTAGCAAAACCTTTTACATTTGATTTTCCCACAGTGTTTCAGTTACTGTGTATCATGTTCTCCAGGATCTGCTTATTTCACTCCACATCAGTTCATGGAGGTCTTTCCAGTTCTTAAATAAATCATCTAGTTCATCATTCCTTATGGCACAGTAGTATTCCATCACCATCATATACCACAATTTGTTCAGTCATTCCCCAATCAAGGGACATCTCCTCATTTTCCAATTTTTTTCTACCACAAAAAGTGCAGCTATAAAGATTTTTGTACAAACAAGTCCATCCCTATTTTTTTGTATCTCTTTGGGATACAGACCCAATAGTGGTATTGTTGGAACAAAAGGCATGCATTCTTTTAAAGCCCTTTGGGCATAATTCCAAATTGCCTTCCAGAATCAACCCCCTCACTTGAGAGATAAGGAAAGGAAGTCTTAGAGAGAGATGAAGTCACTTGTCCAAGGTCACACAGCTAGTGAGTGACCAAAAGTAGGTTTAAAACTAGGTCTTCTAACTTCAAAGCTAATGTTTTTCTACTTTAGTATACTGCATCTCCATGGAGCAAAAGGAGTTTATTGAATGTGTATATATATATATATATGTATATATA
>NW_025394305.1:0-4775 GCF_016433145.1 Gracilinanus agilis
CCCAGGTGCATATGCCAGGGCAAGGAATGGATTCAGACTCAAGGATGAATAAGCAAATACACCTCTCCGTGTACATGATAAAAAGCCAGACACAGATAGTGATCTGCAAACACTGCAATATGCCATCTAAGATTCAGTGCCCTAATTCTGGAAGTAATCCAGGGGCCACAATTGGGAGAAGATCGCAATTAATCAGCATTGCAAGGCAATGTAGAATAGAATCAAGAATATCAACAGACCTAGAGTTGGTATGAGGACTCATTGAACTATTCCTTAGACTTTAGCTGGTTTTCACCCAGGGAAAGCAATTTAACCAATCTTGGACTCAGTTTCCTTATCTGAAAATGAGGATGAATAATAGTACTTACTCCTAAGGCACAGCAATATTGTAAAAATGAAGTGAGATAATACTAAATGTGAAGTCCTTTGCCAACCTTAGAAGTTCACTGTTCACTGCTATTTCTGTTAATATTATATTTTCAGACAGGTAGCTCCATTAAAAACTGCCCCATAAAATCAGGGACTCCCTGAGAGCAGGATGAAAGGAGAAATGAGGTCTCTTCCCTATTTCTCTCCTCCAGAAGGAAGTCTTCCTGATGGTTTCTTTTAGATATAACAATTTCTAGGTTCAACTAATACTTGGGAATGGCAACTGGAAGGATGACATTGAAACAACCAGTGCATCTTGGCACTTCCCAGAAAGAGCCTGATGGTGACTGTGCTCTGAGGCTCTCTCCCCTCACCACAGACTCTGTTTCACTTCTCTTATATCTGCTAAGCCAGGAAAGTTTCAGCCTGGTAACAGGCATCTTAGATGACAATGAGAGAGCAGGGCAGGGTCTAAGCAGAGCCAATCCCATCCTGGGTAGGGTTAGAGGATAAAAAGCCATGTGATGTACATAGGAGACCTCAGTTCCGTTTTAGGTACTGCCTGAGGCTGGGTGACATCTAAAGCTTCCCCAGCTGTGGTGTGCTTGATGAAGCCAGGTAGACCCCTTCTGAGGTCCACCAGGTGTCAAAGGAGCTGGAGATGGTTCTTCTCAGCCGGGATTTTCATTATGGAAGTATTTGCCTTGAGAAAGACACAGGCAGGTAAGTCTAGAGAGAAAGGGGTTAAGAAGACAGTGTAGAGACAATAGAGCCTTAGGTCTAATGGTAAAAACTTACTCATTCCCTTCAAAGAGCAGGCAGCCAGTCAAAAATATTTATTAAGCATATTTGTTGATTAATTATTATTAAGCATAAAAGCATATTAAGCATAACTCCAGCAAAAATGCAAGGTACTGGGGATACCACCAACCACCAAAATAATAATAATAATAACAATAAAATAAAACATAGTCCCTGCCTAAAAGGAGCTCACGCTCTAAAAGGAAGAGACAGCATATAAATAAACAAATAACAAGATGCATCTAGAGGAGATGAAATGTAACTTTGGAAGGGAAAACTCTAATGATTTTGGCCCCGGGATTGAATGTTTGATGTAAACGATGGTAAGTGGGACAATTTGATGAAAACGTTGACTGTGTGAAGGGGAGGACTAAGAAAATAGCCTAGAAAGGAAGACTGGAATCAGAATGTGAATGACTTTAAATGCCATTAGCAGAAGGGAAGCACTATAGTTCTTTGGAGATGGAGCATTGTGTGCTTTGGGATTAGGAAAATGGGAAGATTGGGGCGGATTGATTGAAGAAGGGAGAATTCAAAAGAAGGAAATTCATGTCGAAGGAAATTGCCAAAATCCTGTTGAGGAGCAATAAGGGCATGAACTAGGGTGCAGGATATATGAATAGAGAGAAAGAGAGGGAGAGATGTGAGAGAGGAGCTGGAGGTGGAATTAGTTGGGCTTGGCTGCTGGTCAGATATTGGGGAAGGACAGAAAGAGGGAAGTTTTGAGAATAGATCTGAGATAGCAAATATAGATGATTAGAATATTGGTGCAGTTCTTGACAAAAATAGAAAGTAAGTGAGAAGCAGAGGTTTAGAGAGAAGTTAATGACTTACATTTTTGACATACTGAGTTTCAAATACCAAGAAGCAATCTAACTGGGGAGGTCTGAAAGGAAAGTTTTTTATAAGCATTTATTAATCCCCTATTATGGAGTGGATACTATAATAAGTCTCTCATAAATCCCTCCTTTGAGTACCAATAGAAGCCTAAGCAGTCAGTGTCTTTATTATTCTCATTTCATGGATAAGGAAACTCAGGTTTAAAGAGCTTATGTGATTCATTTAACCAGGATCATACAGCTTAAATGTCTGAGGTTAGATTTGAACTCAAGTCTTTAAAACTACAAGTCCCGCACTCTATGCACTGCACCAACTAGCTGATAATATTTAGGCTCAAAAGAAAGAGACTAACAGTTGGATATGTAAATGTTGGAGTCATCTGTTTAACTACATTTACTATGGATGGGAAACAGAAAAGGGGGAAAGAAATGGCTAAGAGGAGATGCTGGTCCTCTGGTATCCCTAAACCTGAAATACCATTTTCCCTTCTTCTCTTCCTTCCTATAATTTAGTCCACCACAGGCATGAGATTCAGTCCACCACAGTGGGTACAATCCACTCTGTCTTGGAATTAAGTGCAATTAGCCTCATAGATGATGTTAAAGTGACATCTTATAACAAAAGACAGAAGGAACTTATTATCAAGATACCCTGGATCTCCAAAGTACTGGGAGTCAATTATCTTACCCAGTGGCATAATTTACTGGTGAACAATGAGCAAGATTTCCTCTGGCCAATCCAATTCTTAGCACGGCATGACATCAATCATGATAGTAAGTCAAATCAATTCATTTCCCCCCCAGCCTGTTTTTCAACATACTTTGTCTGTTTCTCTCCCGAGCCCAGCAGATCCTTGTATCCCCAGTAGATCATACCACTGAGACAAATTTCTTTGATCCCAACCCACTGTATCCTTCTCTGGATAAAAAGTTATGAAGGATCCAGCCCTGCCCCTTAGGCTTCACCCAGTTGGATTAACATCCACGATCACCATCTCCTATTATCCTTTTAAGAGATTTCTACCTTCTGCCCAGTGACTTTCACTGCCTGCCAAAATTTCTTAATCAATAAACCTGAACATAAAGGCCCATGCTCTCCTTCAGTCTCAGAGGTTAGAAATGTCCATCCTAGTTACTGATCTCTCTCTTCATCTGGATTTCAGACATTAGTTCTAGCACCAATTCATTCATTATCTTTTACGCCTGCAATTACACACAACAGAACCATCCCCCACAACAAGGCTCTATTTTCTGGGGGATTTTGAAAGAAAAGAGAAAACCCAAATTCAGATATAAATTGTACGTGGAGCTTAAAAAGTAAAAAGTTGCAGTAAAATTTGGGGATACACTGCATAACATGACAGTTCAAACTGTACGAGTCAAAATGGAGATAGACCCAGAATGAAGAAAATCTAACCCCTAAATTATTCAACCCTACCTGAAATTCCTGTGATTCTCTGGAGACAGTCTGCCGAAAACTGTAAGTAGCCCTCAATGTTTTTAAAAAAGAAAAATCCTCTTTCTACATCTCCCCCCATAGATGGCTCCTCTTTTGGGTTCCCTGTCCTCTTTCCACCCAGAAGATCCCAACTCTATGTTCTCCACAGGAAACCACACAGCCCAGCTCCTGGCAGAATGTGAAGTGGACAATGACATCACAGTAAAGAGTCACATCCATATAATTTGGAATGGGGAGGAAAGTTACCGGATAGATGAAGAGGTTGGGCATTGGGAGAACATAAATACTGAAGTCAAGGAATACCCATACATTCTGCAGAGTCCCTTCTGGACCAATCAAACAAAATACTACATGAAGGTATATTGTGTTGACTTGATGAGGAAAATCATTGGATATTCAAGCTTAAGGGATAAAGGTGAGTGTTTATTTCTTCCCATTTCTTCCTTAAAGGTCTAAGTCACTTCCACAATCCTGTGCAGTCACTGGATTCCCAGAGAAAGAAGCAGGAACCCCACCTTCTGATCATAGCCCCAGCTGACAATGGGAAAATTTGTTTTAAATGTGAGAAAGTCTGAATTAGGTCCTTTCTTTTTTCCTTCTTTTCTTTTTCTTACCTTCCTAATTTCTTTTTTGTTTTATTTTTTCTTTCTTTCCCACTTTCCATCATTCTCTCTATTTTGATCTATCCATTTTCCCTTTCTTTTTCCTCTACTTTTTTTCTTTTTCTTTCTTTTTTCTGTTATTTCAGTCCCTTCTTTCCTTCCTTCCTTTTCTCCTTCCTTACCTTTTTTTGTTTCTCCTTTCTTCCTCTCTTCCATTCTTTCCTTCTTTTTTTTCTACTCCTCTCATGACTCATCAAGGCAGGAGGGTGACCCTAGGAGTTCAAAAATCATGGCACTTAAGTACATACTCTTAATCTCCTTAAGTGAGTGTGCATTCAATGATCTCCTCAACTAAAAAATCTATGTTTACAGTCCCAGGGATTAAGAACTATGTATCTGCTGTGTAAAGAGCAGTCTAGCCAAATTTAGAAGATCAGGATGTTGGCCACCAGTAATGTTTTACTTTTATTTGGGGAGGAAGTGATAGAGATACATGAAGGATAGCCTGGTAAGCATGGTGGGTATGCAATCTTCATGATCAAGAGTATCCCCACTGATTCAGACATTGATCAAAGAAGACTAAGCTTCTTGAAGATGATTTAGAAAGCCTCTGGTGATAAATCTATCAAAAGTAACAGGTGATAACTTAGTAACTAACTCTTTGAGGTGTCCAGAGATACACAGAAATAAAAGCTACTCTCAATG
>NW_025394306.1:0-2397 GCF_016433145.1 Gracilinanus agilis
ATGTGGTGGTGATCATTTTATTTGTTGATGAATCAAACAGAGAGAAGTGGTTCATTTTGAAGCACTGCTTCTCTGTCTATGCTGCTAAAGATATAACAGCAAATTTCATGTTTATCACGTTATTATGATCAACAAAGGAAGTCAATGAATCAGTTAGCATGAATTAAATGCTGACAAATTGCCAAGATATCTGTGTTATATCTACACACCCTCTACTTCTGCACAATGGATTCTGAGCAGCTGGGAATGTGCAGTAATACCTATTTGCCAGTGTGTTATATTTGGGATTCTTCTTCTTGTATGACTTGGGCTAGGTGGTCACTGAGGCTCCTTCTAACTCTGACAGTCTATGACTCTATTAAAAATAAGAGAGCTTAAGGCGTCCTCCTTACAACAAAGAAGTAAACCTGTATAGGGTCGAATAATGCCCAGATCTTCCTTCCTGGTTTTCCCAATGAGTCTATGCTTGTGAACCTTTATTTTTATATAAGTGCTGTGGAAAGCCTCTGAGGCACGATGAGCCACAAATTGCCAGAGTTCTTTGAAAGAGGACACCAATTGGCCTAGGAGAGAGTAACTGTGGCCAGGCTAGTTAGAGTGAAGGATTTAATATCACTTTTGGATTTTGTCCCCATTTATTATTTGAGGCATGCATTTGTTAAACAGTGGTCATGGGACTTTTCTAGTTGGTGTTTAGAGTAAATGGATACTTTGTCTACTGAAGAAGTTACCTAGGGTTAATTCTTTAAACATTTATAGCTAATATCACTCTTTTTTTAAAACCATTTATTAATATTCTAATATCACTCTTTAATATGGAGTTATCTTAAACATTAAAAAAATTTTGAGTCATTTTTCCACCTATAGATCCTCAAGTACAAAGGTTAACTAGATCATCTTCTTCTGTGTCCCTCACAGTCATTAGCTCTGGCCTTGGTACAACATGGTGCTCAAGAAATATTTGACTATTGCATGGTCACGATTCTCAGGGAGAATATACAGAGATTGATATAATCATAAACTAAGAAAATTCTCTAATTTCTGGTTAAAATGTAGGTATGAATGCTTGCAAAGAGATTAGCTCACTCACAAGTATAACAGTAAAGATCTAAATAAAAGCACCTCACCAAAAATAAATGAATAAACAAGAAATCCAAAAGAAAAACTACAATCAGCCAGTTGACACACATAGATGAAAAAACTAATGGATTGTGGCCACTAGGGGGCTCATTGGATTGAGAATCAAGTTGAGAAACAAAATATCCTGGGTTCAAATATGACTTCAGATGCTCTTAAGCGGTGTGACCCTGGGCTAGTCACTTAACCACCATTGCCTAGCCCTTACTACTCTTATGACTTGGAACCAATACACAGTATTGAATCTAAGATGAGAGATGAGGGTGTTTTTCTTTTAATGTTACTAGGTTCTAGGCACTGTGCTAAGTGGTTGGAGATACAAATAGAGACAAAAAAAAATCCCTCCTTTGGAGAAGCTCACAGTTAAATAGGAAACACAACATGAAAGCAACTGTGAACAAAAAAATATATACAGGAGAGGTTGGAGGAAGCCTCAGAAGGGCACCACAAACAGAAAACGGGGAAGGACTTCCTGGAGGAGGTAGAACAACAAAAGCTGATATTTAAAAGAAGTTAAGGCTGATAGAAGACATAGATGTGGAGACAGAGAATTCCAGGAATTAAGGATATCCAGTGAAAATGCTCAGAGTCAGGTGATTGGGTGTGGGGTGTGAGGAAAAGCAGGAAGGTTAGTGTCCCTAGATTGTTCTTTGAAGATAATGACATGTTAAATGGTGCTGCAGGTGATATGAGCTTTAGAAAGAAGATCAATTCCACAGCAGGAGAATGGGACTGGAGGGGAGAGAGAGACTTGAGGCAAAGAGACACATTTTAATAATTCAGAGATGATGGCCTTTTGCTGGGAGGTAGCAGTGTCAGAGGAGAGAAGAACGTGATCAGCAGTGCCAATGCTATGGAGAGATCAAGACTCCTCTAGGGTAACCTAGAAAAAATGGGGCCAAGGAAGATTGGGACCATGAAAAGGAACTTTCAAGGGTAGGAGCACCATGTCCATGAGCCTGTCCTCAAGAAAAACAGAAATGATCAATAATTCAACTGACTTACTCAATAAGTAAAAAGGCTATCCTCCTGGCCATTTTGAGCAGAAGAAGACACAAAGAAGAGAGAGTAAATATGAAATAATTGCATGGACCACATTTGCAGTTGTAAACAGAGGGCTATGAACTCTAGGAAATTGAGTGTATACACAAGGATGGCAGAGTCATATGCATGGAGATGATAACTGAAGTCCAGGGACAGATGTAAGTTAACACTTTCCAGAACCAGTGGCCCCAGGTGCATATGCCAGGGCAAGGAATG
>NW_025394307.1:0-2712 GCF_016433145.1 Gracilinanus agilis
TCTTTGAGGTGTCCAGAGATACACAGAAATAAAAGCTACTCTCAATGACCTGATGTATCCATTGGGTACAACATCATAGGAGATGGTGCAATAAGGATTCTGAGAGTACTCATGAAGGTAAAGATAATGGAAACATCAAACACTGACTAAAGATTGTGACATGAGACCTTTTCTTGATCTCTCCTCCTAGTGGCCCCAGAGGTGGCTGTATCTCAACATGTCAGCACAGAAGGCAGCATCATTCTCTCCTGCATTGCCACAGGTTTCTACCCTCGCTCCATCATCATGCACTGGGAAAAGAATGGGAAGCTGGGGATTTGGGGAAATGAGAGTTCCAGTGGCACCCTGCCCAATATGGATTCCACCTTCTACCTCAAAGTTACCTTAGAACTCCCACCAGAGGACTCAGGTGCAGGTTATACCTGTGTGATAGAACATAGTGAGCTGAAGAGTCCTGCTATGTATTCAGGTCAGTGTTTTAGCCACACATTCTCATTACATCCCAAAGAAACTTGGCCCCAGAGTATATAGTTCCATTCTCTCCCCACTTCTTTCATTGAATGCACACTCACTTACATTCTATTCTTTATTTCTAATAGTCCCTAGAAAAACCACTAAGAACAAGCCCTGGATTCTTGCACTGGGCATCATGTTAGCTGTCATGATACTGCTGAGCTGTGCTGGGGTCTTCATCAAATGGAAGATGAGGAAGACAGTATCCATGTAAGAAGAGACAAGTGACAGGAAGATTTTGGATTGGGAGCACCCAAAGTGACAGGAGATATTGCTATCATAGCAACCTCAATAACTAATCATGAGAAAATGTTTTGAGAAGAGAATCCCAGAATCTTAGGGTCAAAGAAGTACACAAAGTCTATGAAATCCAAACCTTACCTGATCAAAAAACTCAATAACATCCTGGCAAGTCACTCTCTCCAAGCCTCAGTCAGCTTATCTGGGAAAATAGGATATTAATGGCATTTGCATCACAGTAATATTCACATAAGATGTCAGTGAAACCTTTAAATGCTATTGAAATATTGTTAATTATTATGACTTAATGCAGTTGGAGACCACTTTTTTTTAAACTGTCATGCCAAGGCCAAGTCATGTTCCTGATTTCTATGAAGTTTTCAGTCCATTATAATACCCAGGTCTTTATTATTACAGAAAATATTGTGTTGATGTGTGCATGTATGTATTTTACACAAGTATAATATTTAGATTTTATATATATTTCAATCTGATCCAATGCAATCCTGAAAGAATTTGTCAAGGAACTATTAATCTTTTGCTAGACTCTTGTAACATGAAGACAAAAGGAAAATAGTCCCTGCTCTCATAGAGCTTACATTCTATTGGAATAACTCCTATTACATTTCATCTTCTTATATTCTGCCCTTTAAAAATCTTTTGGGATCCTGCCTTATCCTCTGGCTTTATTTATATTTTCTGATGAATGGCCCACCCCTTTACACTACATAGAACTACTTAATCTTGACTTTTGTCTCAGTCCTGACTTTGGTCTTGCCACTAGATTTCAATGACTCTGGAAGAAAAAGAAACAAAGATGTCATACAATTCTATCTCACTTAAATTACTTAAATTCATTCCCAAATCAAGACATCAGCCAGGAATGTCATTGGCCCTCTTTGAAAATGAAGGACAAACAACAACATGCATGTATATGTGTGTTGTGTGTGTTTACATGTATGCAAACTAGCCAAACCATGATGCCTAAAAGAGATGTTTCATGGGCTCTAGTCAGGTGTTCCAAAGCTCTCTCTCTTAGCTGTTTTTCTATGGTTACTATCTATAGCATCACTCCTCACTAACAATTCTGTGGCTACATAAAGGAAACCAGAGCAGCCAGGGTGGTAAGCAACAGTTGCACACAATAATTCTGGAGGCTGGGCCAAATTTTCTCTCTGACTC
Source organism: Gracilinanus agilis (assembly GCF_016433145.1). NCBI lineage: Eukaryota > Metazoa > Chordata > Mammalia > Didelphimorphia > Didelphidae > Gracilinanus > Gracilinanus agilis. Next base: position 1,936 of record NW_025394307.1, read on the forward strand.
TCTGTCTCTGTCTCTGTCTCTGTCTCTGTCTCTGTCTCTGTCTCTGTCTCTCTCTCTCTCTCTCTCTCTTTCTCTCTCTCTCTCTCTCTTTCTCTCTGTCTCTCTCTGTCTCTGTCTCTGTCTCTCTCTCACAAACACACACACACACACACACACACACACACACACACACATACACACACAAGCAGGACAAGTCAGAAACCAGAAACCAGGATCTGTGTTCATGATTGTGCCATCAGCCAGAGACTTGAAGAATTGGTCTCCTTGAAGGAAGACAGCAAAGATAGAGGAAGTCACTTAACTACCCTCAATGCATTCAACTTACCTGGTCCAGATGGCCACCATCTTCTATTATTAGAAGATATTACTGACTTTATTAGAGAACCATTTACAAGATCTTCAGAACAGCAAGATTCTGCAGGACTGAAGTATGGGAAAATAGCTCCCAGTTTCCAAAAGAGAAAAAGAAGAGTCTCAATGTGTGAGAACAATGAGCTTGATTTCAATTCAACCAAGGGACCAAGAGGACAACTGACATTCCTCTGAGATTAGTGTGTGGTGTGGAGTGGAATAGGGATACAAACACTAAAGAGAGAGCTATAGATAATATATACACACATACATCTATAGACCTATATATTTATAGGTAGATATATATAAATATATATATACACATATATTGAGAAAGGTATCATAGATGTAAATCTATCAATATGGAAGACTGCCTTCTATGTGGTGGTGATCATTTTATTTGTTGATGAATCAAACAGAGAGAAG
>NW_025394308.1:0-6056 GCF_016433145.1 Gracilinanus agilis
ATAGAGGGGGATGTGGGACTAGCTAGAAGTAATATGCTGTCTCCAATCAACATGGCTTCAGGGTGGGAGATGGTGATCCAGAGAAAGAAGGTCTCCATTGGAAATCAATATAGTGTTCCATCAACATATGCTTAGTTGGCCCTGTGCTCTATCATTTTATAATTGACATATAAAAGCATAGCTAAAACGCTATTCAAATATGAATATACTACAAAGATAAGATGTGTAAATTCCTAATGAATATCAGTCTCAGGCTCCATAAAGATCTTGACAGGCTAGAATATTGGACTGAATCTGATAAGATGATGTAATAGGAATAAATGTAAATTGTTATACTTGGGTTAAAAAAATTAATCAACAAATATCTCTTGAGTACCTACTATGTGCTAGGCACTGAGATACAATTACACAATCATCCTCCTAACAATTGGAACTATTTGTAAGTAGCATGGGCAACCTCAGGATGTAATGAGTTTCCCCTCACTAGAGGTTCAAGTAAAGGCTAGATGACTATTTTTAGGAGATAGTATAGAAGAAATTCAAGCATAAATTGGATTAAATGATCTCTGGGGTCCCTTCACATGTTATTCATTATGAAAATACCCAGGAATCTTCTACTCCTAATTCCTGCTGTGAGGTGTGGCTATCTCAGCTAGGGAAAGTTTTGGATTGAGATATTGTCTGTGTATGTATATCATTGAAAAATAGGAGCTGGATTATGCTCTGCTGGGAGTAGACAGACCTCTCTGAGGTTAACTGCTATCTCCCAATACCCTCCCAAACCAAAGACATTTTTACCCCTTCCAGTTCAACCTAATAAGGAAATCAAAGTGGTTTCAGCTGTCAGGAGAAGCAGTGTCACCAGTCTGACAGGGGGAGCTGGCCCCTACTACAACAGCCCACCCCTTCTGGGGCTCCCACCAGGCTCTGAGTGCAACCCCAAGTCAGGTAAGGCTTCCTCATCTATCTCTTGATCTATATCACTCAGCAACTCTTCAGTGTAGTGTAAGAGAAAAAAGAGTCTTGGAGTCCACATCAGAGGGCTGGGTCCATTTTTGTATCTGTCACTCACTTGCTATGTGATCTTGGGCAAGTTAGTCACAAAATCCAACAGCTGACCTTATCTCTGTGGGTCTTTCAAAGGGGATTTCCTAAGTACCATCCAACAAGGACTTTGTTCTTCGAAGTGTCACTAGGTGGCGTGACTAGAGAGGCAGAAATCCAGTCTAGAGCTGAGAGGTGTTACCATATTCTAGTGCTTGATGCTATAAGCTGAGCAAGACAGGTATGACCTTTGGGAGTAGCCCACACAGTCACAGTTATGAATAGATTAACAAAGTATCACAGGCTCCAATATGTAGACCTATATACATAGTCACATATGATATCATGCATACTCATACAAATGTCCAACCAGAGACTATAATATAGAGAGTGCCTTACTGTCAGGGACCATGTTTTATTCCTCTTTGTATCACCTAGAGGAACCTGGCACAGATTGGGCATGAGTGAAAGAATGAATGACATATTGCATGTGCCAAAATTGGAGTTATTGTGCTATAGGCACGAACTTTGCCAAAACTTGTGGCTCTTTTTCTTAAAATTCAGATCTTTGGGTTATTGGATCAGGATTCCTTTTCCTAGGTCAGTGATGGCGAGCCTTTTAGAGATGGAGTGCCAGGCCCTGACCCCACCCTACCTCCCAGACCAAGTGTCGTGCCCACCTGCCCCCAGAGGCTGCATGCTGTGCCCCTTCTCCTAGTCCCCAGTGCCTGGTACAGCATGCACCCTCCCCTTGCCCCACACAGGGGAGGGAGAAAGTGCTCCCATTGGGCTTCTGGGCAAAGAGGTGGGTTATATGAAAAAATGTCATTAGGCATGGTAGAGAGGGGAAAGGGAGCAGCTCCACCACAGTTCCTCTGTCTTTCTAGTAAAAAACTTTGCAGGGAGGGGAGGACAGCTGCATGCCAACAGAGAATGCTCTGAGTGCCATCTTTGGCACTCGCATCATAGGTTTGTCATCACTTACCTAGGTCTTCATGGGTACCTGGCTATAGTGGATTGAGGGTCCATTTCTCCATCTCAAAGATAAATCATTTCTCAGTAATTAATTTTCTCCCTACTTGACATAAAAAGTTAAGCATACACTAAAAGGATAACATGGGTTGGTGGGTTTCACTTGGGCAAAAAGGGAGGGTCATTCCTTATTACTTTCTATGGATCTTTTTGAACTCTAATTAAACTACCCCTTGCTCTGCATCAGTGCTGAAGAGACGGGTAACCAGTGAAGAGCTGTTGTCTCCAGGAGCCCCCTATGTGAAGAAGACTCTAACAGTAAGTGGAGAGTTGTGACTAGAAATTTTAGCACCTAGAGGAAATTTGATTAGAAAGGTTGGGATGCAGTGGATGGCCTGAGCGTGGGTACAGTCATGCTGGAAGAGGGGATGGTCTGTCCTGAAGGAAATCTGATCCCTGTCTTAGTGGTTATTAGGGGTAAAGGTAAGTATCTAGAAGAGGAGAACCATAGAAAGGGAACTCTGGAGGCAGTCATTTATTTTTTAATAGAAAAATTTTCCATGGTTCCATGATTCATGTTCTTTTTCTCCCCTCCATGCCCCCCTCTCCCCTCCCATAGCCAACACATATTTCCATTGGGTTTTACATGTGTCATTGATCAAGACCTATTTCCATATTATTGATAGTTGCACTGGGGTGGTCATTTAGAGTCTACATCCCAAATCATATCTGCATCAACCCATGTGTTCAAACAGTTGTTTTTCTTCTGTGTTTCTACTCCCATAGTTCTTCCTCTGAATGTGGGCAGCGTTCTTTTTTCCATAAGTCCCTCAGAGTTGTCCTGGGTCATTGCATTGCTGCTAGTAGAGAAGTCCATTACATTCAATTTTACCACAGTGTATCAGTCTCTGTGGATAATGTTCTCCTGGTTCTGCTCCTTTCACTCTGCATCAATTCCTGGAAGCCATTCCAATTCACATGGAATTCCTCCAGTTTGTTATTCTTTTGAGCACAATAGTATTCTGGAGGCAGTCATGTTGAAAGAACATGGATGAATTGGTGTAAGGATGGAAATAATTCACTGTAGGGAAGGATCTTGGTGGAGAAGAACAACAAACCCTTTTCACATTATTATCCCCATCCATGTTGGTGCAAAGCTTGAATTTCTCAATGTTAGATTTGAATATGTGTTCAGTTGAGGGAGAATCTAGAATGAATCTTTTTGAAACCATTCTGCTATACCTTCCTTCTCTTTTCCTTTTCCTTTCTTGATCTGCTCTCCTCTCATTACCTTTCTTCCCCCTTCCTCTCAACTAGTAATTAATTTATCATAGGCAAATAGGAAACTGAACAATGTAATGGAAAGAACCCTGAATGAAGAAGGAAAACTTGGCTTTATTTTCAGTCATCCATAATGGGACCTTGGACAAGACGTTTCCCTTTCTCTAGAAGTCAGTTTCTTCATCTGTAAAATGAGCAAGTTGGATTTGATGGTCTCTGAGCTCAGTTTCTGCTCTAAAACTTCACATCTCTATAATTTGGGTTAATTTGATTTAATAAATTGTTTATTCCTGCTGTGTTGATGTCAACTTTGGAGGGATATAGCTGGTGGGATCAAGGGAGCATGTTGTAATAGACCTGGAGTTAGCAGCACTGAATCAAAATTCTATTTTTAATAACTATTAGCTGTAGGACAATGAATAAGTCACTTAGTCTTCTCAACTTCGGTTTCCTTACCCGTAGAATGGTAATAAATAGTTTGTGCTACCTCCTTCAAAGAGTTGTTATAAAGACATTTCTGTGCAAATGTGAATTTTCATATTACTTGTCCTTAGTTCTGTGCTGGTCATGATTTTTATTTTTATTTTTTTATTTTTATTTTTTATAAACCCTTACCTTCTATCTTGGAGTCAATACTGTGTATTGACGCCAAGGTAAAAGAGTAGTAAGATTAGGCAACGGGGGTCAAGTGTTTTGCCCAGGGTCACATGGCTGGGAAGTGTCTGAGGCCAGATTTGAACCTAGGACCTCCCGTCTCTAGGCCTGGCTCTCAATCCACTGAGCTACCCAGCTGCCCCCGGTCATGATTTTTATTACAGACTTGTATGAAGGCATTTGATGAAACATCCGTCAAAGTATTTGAAGACATGAAGCTTGAAGATGGCTAACAAAAGACTTTGATAGACTATAAAGAGAAGCAAAGTCAATCAAATGAGATAAAATTTGATAGAGATAAATGTAAGGTTCTGTCCTTGGATTCAAAAAATAAACTTTACAAATTAATATAAGGAAGATATGGCCAAGTAATTATTTGAAAATGATCTGGGAGGTTTTAGTGGAGTGCAAGCTCAGTGTCAGTCAACAGTACAACATGGCAGCCAAAAAGTCAATGTTATTTCTGGCTGTTTTAAAAGAAGGATAGTATTCAGAAAAGAGAGAGAATATTTCTTTTTTTTTTTTACATTTTATTTTTTAGAAAAAATTTTCCATGGTTACATGATTCGTGTTTTTACTTTCCCCTTCACCCCCCTTTCACCACCACCACCCCCCAGCCAACGCACATTTCTACTGGTTTTAACATGTGTCAAAGAGAGAGAATAGTTCTGATACTCTTTTGTCCTGGTCATCCATATTTTTGGTTGTTCATTAGTTTCAATCATGTCCAACTCTTTAGGACCCTATTTAGAATTTTCTTGACAAAGATGCTGGAGTGGTTTGCTATTTCTTCTCCAGTTCATTTTACAGTTGAGAAAACTGAAGCAAGCAGAGTTAAGTGACTTGCCCAGCATCACAAAGTAAGTATCTGAGGCTAAATTTGAACTCAGAAAGATGAATCTTCACACTCTATCCATTGTACCACTTAGCTCCACCCTGCCCATATCCACAGTACTGTACTCAATTCTAGATGCCACTTTGGAAAGAGATAGATAACTTGAAAAATGTCCATAAGAAGACAACCAGGACAACGAAGGATTAGAAAACAGATCATACAAGGATCAGTTGAAGGAACCAGAAAAGACTTAGAAAGGACACTGCAATTATTTTCAAGTATTTGAAGGGCAGTCAGGTAGAAGGAATAAACTTATTCGGCTTGGCCCCATGGGACAGAGGTAGGAGTATTTGGTGGAAGTTCCAGACAGATTTAGGTTCAATGCAAAGTAAAACTGTTTTTAAGAAAAATAAAATGCTTAAGAAAAAATAATTTATTTAAAAAGAACTTCCTATTAGAGCTGCCCTACAATGGAATAGTCAGTGCTGGGAAGTAATGGATCCCCCCTCATTGGAGGTCTTTAAGCACGTACTGGATAATAGCCTGCTGGAGCTATTTTAGAAAAGATTTTGAGTCATGTATAGTCTAGACACTCAGAGTTGGCACAAAGTCTTTGAGCCGGCAGCCCCTTTTACTAACATTGCATCATAATCACTAGTCCAAAAATTTAGACCTGGAAGAGGACATTAGAGACTATCTGGTCTAACTCTCTCATTCTACAGGTGAGGGAACTGAGGCCCAAGGAGGTCAATGACTTGCCTGAGATCCATCAGATAGTCATCTGATTTTTGAATCCAGCTCCTATGACTCCAAATCCATCCCTCTTTCAGTTGCACTACTGTACCACAATAATCTTTTGCCTTCTCCTTCTAGATCGTAGGAGATGCTGTGGGTTGGGGATTTGTAGTTCGAGGAGGAAGACCCTGTCATATCCAAGCTGTAGACCCTGGAGGCCCAGCTGCTGCTGCAGGCATGAAGGTATATAAAAATGGGTCCTTGGGAAAGACTTGGGAACTTTTTCCTATGCATTTATTTTCCTATAATCTTGTCCCATGGCCTTTGGAAGGTTGAGTTCAGGGATAGATACTAGGAGCTTGGGATTATGCTTTTGTCATTATCAAACCATTCACGACAGTATTTGAGCCAAAGGTTACCACAGGCTGGTATCCCTCAGAGAAGAGCTAGGGACCATAGAGTACTCTTCCCTTCCCTTCCCTTCCCTTCCCTTCCCTTCCCTTCCCTTCCCTTCCCTTCCCTTCCCTTCCCTTCC
>NW_025394308.1:11012-12229 GCF_016433145.1 Gracilinanus agilis
CCTTCCTTCCTTCCTTCCTTCCTTCCTTCCTTCCTTCCTTCCTCTGTTTCCTTCTCTCTCCTTTCCTCCTTGTTTTTTCCTTTTTTTGGACCAGATGTCTGATTTCATTACTATAGAAAGCTCCTTATGAGGAAACTCTGCCATGCTAATCAGCACCTTTTCTTCACCTTACAGTTCTAGGGAGTTGCCTGGAGGTGGGTGGGGACCAACAAGTTAATTAACTTGCTCAGGGCCAACACAGCCAGTATGTATTAGAGGAAGGACTTGAATTCAGATCTTCCTGATCCCAGGGCCACTCATTGAGTAACTATCTCTTTTCTCCTGTAGAGCAATATTATTCTATTGCATTTATATTCCACAGTTTTATTTAGTCATTAAACAATTGAAAGTCATTCATGTTATTTATAGCCTTTTTTGTTACCATAAAGTAAAGTTATGCATTTTCTATGATAACACTTTTTTTTCTATCATTAACCTTTGGGGTGTGTGTGTGTGTGTGTGTGTGTGTGTGTGTGTGTGTGTGTGTCTAGTTGTAAGATGATTGAATCAAAAGGATATGAGCAATTGAGTGACTTCATAGTGTCCTGGTGACTTTCTTCTGTGTGTGTTTTGTGGGGATGGAGTGGAATCAACAGTAAAGCAGTTCAATGAAAAAGCCCTTCTTCTCCCCCCACCCCCACTTCCAACTTCATGACTTCACATCCAATTTCCTACTCCTAAAATTTTGACTCATTCTAGTCATTATGGGAAGAGTAGGAGGAGCACTGGACTGGAAGCCAAGAGATCTGAGGATCCTAACTCTCAGAACTGCTACCCACTAGCTATAGGACCTTGAGTATGTGACTAAGCCTTGCTATCTTCATCAGAATAATACCTGCCTGCCAGCTTCACGGACTTAGTAGCAAGACAGTGGTGGCAAAATAATGGATGTGAACCTGATGTATACTAGCCATGATGGACAATCCCAAAGTCCTTGACAAGCACTTTCTTGAGAGACCCTTACAGTATGGTGGTACTATAATTATCATCCTTATTTTATGAATGAGGAAAGTGAGATTCAGAAAGCTTAAATGATTCTGAACATCTCAGGAGGAGTCAGAACCAGGACTCAAACACAGATCTTCTGATTCAAGACCAATGTGCTTTCCACTAGAATACTCTGCCTTCATACAAATCTAATGTGGTATTATTATTATCAAGACAGATAGGCAGCACAG
>NW_025394309.1:0-6056 GCF_016433145.1 Gracilinanus agilis
ATAGAGGGGGATGTGGGACTAGCTAGAAGTAATATGCTGTCTCCAATTAACATGGCTTCAGGGTGGGAGATGGTGATCCAGAGAAAGAAGGTCTCCATTGGAAATCAATATAGTGTTCCATCAACATATGCTTAGTTGGCCCTGTGCTCTATCATTTTATAATTGACATATAAAAGCATAGCTAAAACGCTATTCAAATATGAATATACTACAAAGATAAGATGTGTAAATTCCTAATGAATATCAGTCTCAGGCTCCATAAAGATCTTGACAGGCTAGAATATTGGACTGAATCTGATAAGATGATGTAATAGGAATAAATGTAAATTGTTATACTTGGGTTAAAAAAATTAATCAACAAATATCTCTTGAGTACCTACTATGTGCTAGGCACTGAGATACAATTACACAATCATCCTCCTAACAATTGGAACTATTTGTAAGTAGCATGGGCAACCTCAGGATGTAATGAGTTTCCCCTCACTAGAGGTTCAAGTAAAGGCTAGATGACTATTTTTAGGAGATAGTATAGAAGAAATTCAAGCATAAATTGGATTAAATGATCTCTGGGGTCCCTTCACATGTTATTCATTATGAAAATACCCAGGAATCTTCTACTCCTAATTCCTGCTGTGAGGTGTGGCTATCTCAGCTAGGGAAAGTTTTGGATTGAGATATTGTCTGTGTATGTATATCATTGAAAAATAGGAGCTGGATTATGCTCTGCTGGGAGTAGACAGACCTCTCTGAGGTTAACTGCTATCTCCCAATACCCTCCCAAACCAAAGACATTTTTACCCCTTCCAGTTCAACCTAATAAGGAAATCAAAGTGGTTTCAGCTGTCAGGAGAAGCAGTGTCACCAGTCTGACAGGGGGAGCTGGCCCCTACTACAACAGCCCACCCCTTCTGGGGCTCCCACCAGGCTCTGAGTGCAACCCCAAGTCAGGTAAGGCTTCCTCATCTATCTCTTGATCTATATCACTCAGCAACTCTTCAGTGTAGTGTAAGAGAAAAAAGAGTCTTGGAGTCCACATCAGAGGGCTGGGTCCATTTTTGTATCTGTCACTCACTTGCTATGTGATCTTGGGCAAGTTAGTCACAAAATCCAACAGCTGACCTTATCTCTGTGGGTCTTTCAAAGGGGATTTCCTAAGTACCATCCAACAAGGACTTTGTTCTTCGAAGTGTCACTAGGTGGCGTGACTAGAGAGGCAGAAATCCAGTCTAGAGCTGAGAGGTGTTACCATATTCTAGTGCTTGATGCTATAAGCTGAGCAAGACAGGTATGACCTTTGGGAGTAGCCCACACAGTCACAGTTATGAATAGATTAACAAAGTATCACAGGCTCCAATATGTAGACCTATATACATAGTCACATATGATATCATGCATACTCATACAAATGTCCAACCAGAGACTATAATATAGAGAGTGCCTTACTGTCAGGGACCATGTTTTATTCCTCTTTGTATCACCTAGAGGAACCTGGCACAGATTGGGCATGAGTGAAAGAATGAATGACATATTGCATGTGCCAAAATTGGAGTTATTGTGCTATAGGCACGAACTTTGCCAAAACTTGTGGCTCTTTTTCTTAAAATTCAGATCTTTGGGTTATTGGATCAGGATTCCTTTTCCTAGGTCAGTGATGGCGAGCCTTTTAGAGATGGAGTGCCAGGCCCTGACCCCACCCTACCTCCCAGACCAAGTGTCGTGCCCACCTGCCCCCAGAGGCTGCATGCTGTGCCCCTTCTCCTAGTCCCCAGTGCCTGGTACAGCATGCACCCTCCCCTTGCCCCACACAGGGGAGGGAGAAAGTGCTCCCATTGGGCTTCTGGGCAAAGAGGTGGGTTATATGAAAAAATGTCATTAGGCATGGTAGAGAGGGGAAAGGGAGCAGCTCCACCACAGTTCCTCTGTCTTTCTAGTAAAAAACTTTGCAGGGAGGGGAGGACAGCTGCATGCCAACAGAGAATGCTCTGAGTGCCATCTTTGGCACTCGCATCATAGGTTTGTCATCACTTACCTAGGTCTTCATGGGTACCTGGCTATAGTGGATTGAGGGTCCATTTCTCCATCTCAAAGATAAATCATTTCTCAGTAATTAATTTTCTCCCTACTTGACATAAAAAGTTAAGCATACACTAAAAGGATAACATGGGTTGGTGGGTTTCACTTGGGCAAAAAGGGAGGGTCATTCCTTATTACTTTCTATGGATCTTTTTGAACTCTAATTAAACTACCCCTTGCTCTGCATCAGTGCTGAAGAGACGGGTAACCAGTGAAGAGCTGTTGTCTCCAGGAGCCCCCTATGTGAAGAAGACTCTAACAGTAAGTGGAGAGTTGTGACTAGAAATTTTAGCACCTAGAGGAAATTTGATTAGAAAGGTTGGGATGCAGTGGATGGCCTGAGCGTGGGTACAGTCATGCTGGAAGAGGGGATGGTCTGTCCTGAAGGAAATCTGATCCCTGTCTTAGTGGTTATTAGGGGTAAAGGTAAGTATCTAGAAGAGGAGAACCATAGAAAGGGAACTCTGGAGGCAGTCATTTATTTTTTAATAGAAAAATTTTCCATGGTTCCATGATTCATGTTCTTTTTCTCCCCTCCATGCCCCCCTCTCCCCTCCCATAGCCAACACATATTTCCATTGGGTTTTACATGTGTCATTGATCAAGACCTATTTCCATATTATTGATAGTTGCACTGGGGTGGTCATTTAGAGTCTACATCCCAAATCATATCTGCATCAACCCATGTGTTCAAACAGTTGTTTTTCTTCTGTGTTTCTACTCCCATAGTTCTTCCTCTGAATGTGGGCAGCGTTCTTTTTTCCATAAGTCCCTCAGAGTTGTCCTGGGTCATTGCATTGCTGCTAGTAGAGAAGTCCATTACATTCAATTTTACCACAGTGTATCAGTCTCTGTGGATAATGTTCTCCTGGTTCTGCTCCTTTCACTCTGCATCAATTCCTGGAAGCCATTCCAATTCACATGGAATTCCTCCAGTTTGTTATTCTTTTGAGCACAATAGTATTCTGGAGGCAGTCATGTTGAAAGAACATGGATGAATTGGTGTAAGGATGGAAATAATTCACTGTAGGGAAGGATCTTGGTGGAGAAGAACAACAAACCCTTTTCACATTATTATCCCCATCCATGTTGGTGCAAAGCTTGAATTTCTCAATGTTAGATTTGAATATGTGTTCAGTTGAGGGAGAATCTAGAATGAATCTTTTTGAAACCATTCTGCTATACCTTCCTTCTCTTTTCCTTTTCCTTTCTTGATCTGCTCTCCTCTCATTACCTTTCTTCCCCCTTCCTCTCAACTAGTAATTAATTTATCATAGGCAAATAGGAAACTGAACAATGTAATGGAAAGAACCCTGAATGAAGAAGGAAAACTTGGCTTTATTTTCAGTCATCCATAATGGGACCTTGGACAAGACGTTTCCCTTTCTCTAGAAGTCAGTTTCTTCATCTGTAAAATGAGCAAGTTGGATTTGATGGTCTCTGAGCTCAGTTTCTGCTCTAAAACTTCACATCTCTATAATTTGGGTTAATTTGATTTAATAAATTGTTTATTCCTGCTGTGTTGATGTCAACTTTGGAGGGATATAGCTGGTGGGATCAAGGGAGCATGTTGTAATAGACCTGGAGTTAGCAGCACTGAATCAAAATTCTATTTTTAATAACTATTAGCTGTAGGACAATGAATAAGTCACTTAGTCTTCTCAACTTCGGTTTCCTTACCCGTAGAATGGTAATAAATAGTTTGTGCTACCTCCTTCAAAGAGTTGTTATAAAGACATTTCTGTGCAAATGTGAATTTTCATATTACTTGTCCTTAGTTCTGTGCTGGTCATGATTTTTATTTTTATTTTTTTATTTTTATTTTTTATAAACCCTTACCTTCTATCTTGGAGTCAATACTGTGTATTGACGCCAAGGTAAAAGAGTAGTAAGATTAGGCAACGGGGGTCAAGTGTTTTGCCCAGGGTCACATGGCTGGGAAGTGTCTGAGGCCAGATTTGAACCTAGGACCTCCCGTCTCTAGGCCTGGCTCTCAATCCACTGAGCTACCCAGCTGCCCCCGGTCATGATTTTTATTACAGACTTGTATGAAGGCATTTGATGAAACATCCGTCAAAGTATTTGAAGACATGAAGCTTGAAGATGGCTAACAAAAGACTTTGATAGACTATAAAGAGAAGCAAAGTCAATCAAATGAGATAAAATTTGATAGAGATAAATGTAAGGTTCTGTCCTTGGATTCAAAAAATAAACTTTACAAATTAATATAAGGAAGATATGGCCAAGTAATTATTTGAAAATGATCTGGGAGGTTTTAGTGGAGTGCAAGCTCAGTGTCAGTCAACAGTACAACATGGCAGCCAAAAAGTCAATGTTATTTCTGGCTGTTTTAAAAGAAGGATAGTATTCAGAAAAGAGAGAGAATATTTCTTTTTTTTTTTTACATTTTATTTTTTAGAAAAAATTTTCCATGGTTACATGATTCGTGTTTTTACTTTCCCCTTCACCCCCCTTTCACCACCACCACCCCCCAGCCAACGCACATTTCTACTGGTTTTAACATGTGTCAAAGAGAGAGAATAGTTCTGATACTCTTTTGTCCTGGTCATCCATATTTTTGGTTGTTCATTAGTTTCAATCATGTCCAACTCTTTAGGACCCTATTTAGAATTTTCTTGACAAAGATGCTGGAGTGGTTTGCTATTTCTTCTCCAGTTCATTTTACAGTTGAGAAAACTGAAGCAAGCAGAGTTAAGTGACTTGCCCAGCATCACAAAGTAAGTATCTGAGGCTAAATTTGAACTCAGAAAGATGAATCTTCACACTCTATCCATTGTACCACTTAGCTCCACCCTGCCCATATCCACAGTACTGTACTCAATTCTAGATGCCACTTTGGAAAGAGATAGATAACTTGAAAAATGTCCATAAGAAGACAACCAGGACAACGAAGGATTAGAAAACAGATCATACAAGGATCAGTTGAAGGAACCAGAAAAGACTTAGAAAGGACACTGCAATTATTTTCAAGTATTTGAAGGGCAGTCAGGTAGAAGGAATAAACTTATTCGGCTTGGCCCCATGGGACAGAGGTAGGAGTATTTGGTGGAAGTTCCAGACAGATTTAGGTTCAATGCAAAGTAAAACTGTTTTTAAGAAAAATAAAATGCTTAAGAAAAAATAATTTATTTAAAAAGAACTTCCTATTAGAGCTGCCCTACAATGGAATAGTCAGTGCTGGGAAGTAATGGATCCCCCCTCATTGGAGGTCTTTAAGCACGTACTGGATAATAGCCTGCTGGAGCTATTTTAGAAAAGATTTTGAGTCATGTATAGTCTAGACACTCAGAGTTGGCACAAAGTCTTTGAGCCGGCAGCCCCTTTTACTAACATTGCATCATAATCACTAGTCCAAAAATTTAGACCTGGAAGAGGACATTAGAGACTATCTGGTCTAACTCTCTCATTCTACAGGTGAGGGAACTGAGGCCCAAGGAGGTCAATGACTTGCCTGAGATCCATCAGATAGTCATCTGATTTTTGAATCCAGCTCCTATGACTCCAAATCCATCCCTCTTTCAGTTGCACTACTGTACCACAATAATCTTTTGCCTTCTCCTTCTAGATCGTAGGAGATGCTGTGGGTTGGGGATTTGTAGTTCGAGGAGGAAGACCCTGTCATATCCAAGCTGTAGACCCTGGAGGCCCAGCTGCTGCTGCAGGCATGAAGGTATATAAAAATGGGTCCTTGGGAAAGACTTGGGAACTTTTTCCTATGCATTTATTTTCCTATAATCTTGTCCCATGGCCTTTGGAAGGTTGAGTTCAGGGATAGATACTAGGAGCTTGGGATTATGCTTTTGTCATTATCAAACCATTCACGACAGTATTTGAGCCAAAGGTTACCACAGGCTGGTATCCCTCAGAGAAGAGCTAGGGACCATAGAGTACTCTTCCCTTCCCTTCCCTTCCCTTCCCTTCCCTTCCCTTCCCTTCCCTTCCCTTCCCTTCCCTTCCCTTCC
>NW_025394309.1:11012-12229 GCF_016433145.1 Gracilinanus agilis
CCTTCCTTCCTTCCTTCCTTCCTTCCTTCCTTCCTTCCTTCCTCTGTTTCCTTCTCTCTCCTTTCCTCCTTGTTTTTTCCTTTTTTTGGACCAGATGTCTGATTTCATTACTATAGAAAGCTCCTTATGAGGAAACTCTGCCATGCTAATCAGCACCTTTTCTTCACCTTACAGTTCTAGGGAGTTGCCTGGAGGTGGGTGGGGACCAACAAGTTAATTAACTTGCTCAGGGCCAACACAGCCAGTATGTATTAGAGGAAGGACTTGAATTCAGATCTTCCTGATCCCAGGGCCACTCATTGAGTAACTATCTCTTTTCTCCTGTAGAGCAATATTATTCTATTGCATTTATATTCCACAGTTTTATTTAGTCATTAAACAATTGAAAGTCATTCATGTTATTTATAGCCTTTTTTGTTACCATAAAGTAAAGTTATGCATTTTCTATGATAACACTTTTTTTTCTATCATTAACCTTTGGGGTGTGTGTGTGTGTGTGTGTGTGTGTGTGTGTGTGTGTGTGTGTCTAGTTGTAAGATGATTGAATCAAAAGGATATGAGCAATTGAGTGACTTCATAGTGTCCTGGTGACTTTCTTCTGTGTGTGTTTTGTGGGGATGGAGTGGAATCAACAGTAAAGCAGTTCAATGAAAAAGCCCTTCTTCTCCCCCCACCCCCACTTCCAACTTCATGACTTCACATCCAATTTCCTACTCCTAAAATTTTGACTCATTCTAGTCATTATGGGAAGAGTAGGAGGAGCACTGGACTGGAAGCCAAGAGATCTGAGGATCCTAACTCTCAGAACTGCTACCCACTAGCTATAGGACCTTGAGTATGTGACTAAGCCTTGCTATCTTCATCAGAATAATACCTGCCTGCCAGCTTCACGGACTTAGTAGCAAGACAGTGGTGGCAAAATAATGGATGTGAACCTGATGTATACTAGCCATGATGGACAATCCCAAAGTCCTTGACAAGCACTTTCTTGAGAGACCCTTACAGTATGGTGGTACTATAATTATCATCCTTATTTTATGAATGAGGAAAGTGAGATTCAGAAAGCTTAAATGATTCTGAACATCTCAGGAGGAGTCAGAACCAGGACTCAAACACAGATCTTCTGATTCAAGACCAATGTGCTTTCCACTAGAATACTCTGCCTTCATACAAATCTAATGTGGTATTATTATTATCAAGACAGATAGGCAGCACAG
>NW_025394310.1:0-3792 GCF_016433145.1 Gracilinanus agilis
ATCCAGAATGGTTGGATCAGTTCACAACTCCACCAGCAATGCATTAAAGTCCCAATTTTTGCACATCCCCTCCAACATTCACCACTTTCTTTTGCTGTCATGTTAGCTAATCTGCTAGTTGTGAGGTACCTCAGAGTTGTTTTGATTTGCATTTCTCTAATTATAAGAGATTTGGAACACTTTCATGTGATTGTTGATAGTTTTGCTTTCTTTATCTGAAAATTGCCTGTTCATGTCCCTTGCCCATTTATCAACTGGGGAATGGCTTGATTTTTTTGTACAATTGATTTAGCTCCTTATAGTTTCCTTCTTATATTCAAGTCATTCACCCTTTCTGAATTTATCTTGGTATAGGATATGAGATGTTGATCTAGACCCAATCTTTCCCATATTATTTTCCAATTTTCCCAGCAGTTTTTGTCAAATAATGGGTTTTTGTCCCCAAAGCTGCATTCTTTGGGTTTATCATAGACTGTCTTGCTGAGGTTGCTTACCCCAAGTCTATTCCACTGATCATCCTCCCTTCTGTCTCTTTGCCAGTACCATATTGTTTTGATGACTACTGCTTTATAGTACAGTTTAAGATCTGGTACTGCTAGGCCACCTTCCTTCATATTTTTTTTTCATTATTTCCTTTGATATTCTCGGTCTTTTGTTCTTCCAAATGAACTTTGTTATTGTTTTTTCTAATTCAGTAAAAAAGTTTTTTGGTAGTTTGATAGATATAGCACTAAATAAGTAAATTAATTTGGGTAGGATGGTCATTTTTATTATGTTAGCTTGTCCTACCCATGAGCAATAAATGCTTTTCCAGTTGTTTAGATCTAGTTTTAATTGTGTGGAAAGGGTTTCATAGTTGTGTTTGTATAATTCCTGTGTTTGTCTTGGCAGATAGATTCCTAAGTATTTTATATTGTCTGGGGTGATTTTAAATGGAATTTCTCTCTCTAACTCTTGCTGCTACAATGTGTTGGAAATATATAGAAATGCTGATGATTTATATGCGTTTACTTTGTATCCTGCAACTTTGTTAAAGTTGTTGATTATTTCTATTAGCTTTTTAGTTGATTCTCTAGGATTTTTTAAGAAGACCATCATATCATCTGCAAAGAGTGATAGCTTGGTCTCCTCGCGGCCTATTTTAATAACTTCAATTTCTATTTTTCTCTAATTGCTACTGCTAGTGTTTCTAGTACAATGTTAAATAATAGAGGTGACAATGGGCATCCTTGTTTCATTCCTGATATTATTGGGAATGCTTCTAATTTATCCCCATTTCAGATGATGTGTGTTGATGGTTTTAGCTATATACTGTTTATTATTTTTAGGAAAGGCCTTTCTATTCCTATTCTTTCTAGTGTTTTCAGTAGGAATGGATGTTGTATTTTGTCAAAGGCTTTTTCAGCATCTATTCAGATAATCATGTGATTTTTGTTGGTTTGCTTATTGATATAGTCAATTATGTGAATGGTTTTCCTAATATTGAACCATCCTTGCATTCCTGATATAAATTCTACCTGATCATAATGAATAACCCTCGTGATCACTTGCTGGAGACTTTTTGCTAGTATTCTGTTTAAGATTTTGCATCTATATTCATTAAGGAGATTGGTCTGTAATTTTCTTTCTCTGCTTTTGTTCTTCCTGGCTTTGGGATCAGTACCATATTTGTGTCATAAAAAGAGTTTGGCAGAAATCCTTCTTTGCTTATTATGTCAAATAGTTTGTATAGTATTGGGATTAGTTGTTCTTTGAAGGTTTGATAGAATTCACTTGTGAATCCATCTGGTCCTGGGGATTTTTTCTTAGGGAGTTCATTGATGGCTTGTTTAATTTCTTTTTCTGATATGGGATTATTTAGGTATTCTATTTCTTCTACTGTTAATCTAGGCAATTTATATTTTTGTAAATATTCATCCATATCATCTAGATTGTTATATTTATTGCCTTAAAATTGGGCAAAATAGTTTTTAATGATTGCCTTGATTTCCTCTTCATTAGAGGTGAAGCTTCCCTTTTCATCTTTGATAGTGATAATTTGGTTTTCTTTTTTCCTTTTTAAAATTAGGTTGACCTGTACTTTGTCAACTTTATTTGTTTTTTCAAAGTACCATCTTCTAGTCATTTATTAATTCAATAGTTCTTTTACTTTCAATTTTATTAATTTCTCCTCTAATTTTTATAATCTCTAATTTAGTTTTTAACTGGGGATTTTTAATTTGTTTCCTTTCTAGTTTTTTTATTTGCATGCCCAGTTCATTGATCTTTACCCTCCCTAATTTGTTAATATATGCACTCAAGGATATAAATTTCCCCCTGATTACTGCTTTAGCTGCATCCCACAGAGTTTGGTAGGATGTCTCATCATTGTGATTCTCTTCAATTAAATTATTAATTGTATGATTTGTTCTTTAACTAACTGATTTTGGAGAATCATATTATTTAATTTCCAATTAATTTTTGATTTGCCTGTCCATGTGCTCTTACCAATTATTATTTTTATTGCATTATGATCTGAGAAGGTTACATTTATTATTTCTGCTCTGTTGCATTTGTTTGCCATGTTTCTACGTCCTATTACATGTTTAATCTTTGTGAATGTACCATGTGCAGCTGAAAAGATGGTGTATTCCTTTTTGTCCCTATTTATTTTTCTCCAAATATCTATTAACTCTAATTTTTCTAGGATTTCATTCATCTCTCTTGTCTCTTTCTTATTTATATTTTGGTTTGACTTATCTAGATCTGATAGAGGAAGATTTAGGTCTTCCACTAGTATAGTTTTACTATCTCTTTCCTCCTTGAGCTCTTCCAGTTTCTCCTTTAGAAATTTGGATGTTATACCATTTGGTGCATACATGTTGAGTACTGTTATTTCCTCATTGTCTATACTGCCTTTTATCAGGATGTAATTACCTTTCCTATCTCTTTTAATCAGATCTATTTTTACTTTGGCTTTGTCAGATATCATAATTACAAGTCCTGCCTTCTTTTTCTCAGTTGAAGCCCAATAGATTTTGCTCCAGTCTTTAATCTTACCTCTATGTATGTCCACCTGCCTCATGTGTGTTTCTTGTAGACAACATATGGTAGGATTATGTTTTGTAATTCACTCTGCTATTTGCTTCTGTTTTATGGGTGAGTTCATTCCATTCACATTCATAGTTATAATTATCAGCTATGTATTTTCTAACATTCATCTGTGTATTCCCCAAAATTTCTTCCTTTGAAAATGAAATTTAGTCATTAAAAAAAAAAAAAGAAAAAAAGAATATGGAGTGGGCAGCTGGGTAGCTCAGTGGATTAAGAGCCACACCTAGAGACGGGAGGTTCTAGGTTCAAATCTGGCCTCAGACACTTCCCAGCTGTGTGACCCTGGGCAAGTCACTTAACCCCCATTGCCTACCCTTACCACTCTTCTGCCTTGGAGCCAATACACAGTATTGACTCCAAGATGGAAGGTAAGGGTTTAAAAAAAAAAAAAGGATATGGTGACTCTTTTGTCCCTGCTGCTCAGGCTGTGGGATCACAGGAGGCTTAGTAGCATGTGATCAGAATCCTAAGGTAGAGTTCTAGACTTCTTGAATTTGGCCAAGGTCAATAGTCATTTGTTTTCAAAATCTCTCCTTGAGGGGGGCAGCTGGGTAGCTCATGGGGGGCAACTGGGTAGCTCAGTGGATTGAGAGCCAGACCTAGAGACGGGAGGTCCTAGGTTCAAATCCAGTCTCAGACACTTCCCAGCTGTGTGACCCTGGGCAAGTCACTTGACCCCCATTGCCTACCCTTATCACT
>NW_025394311.1:0-2384 GCF_016433145.1 Gracilinanus agilis
ATTGAAGAGAATCACAATGATGAGACATCCTACCAAACTCTGTGGGATGCAGCTAAAGCAGTAATCAGGGGGAAATTTATATCCTTGAGTGCATATATTAACAAATTAGGGAGGGTAAAGATCAATGAACTGGGCATGCAAATAAAAAAACTAGAAAGGAAACAAATTAAAAATCCCCAGTTAAAAACTAAATTAGAGATTATAAAAATTAGAGGAGAAATTAATAAAATTGAAAGTAAAAGAACTATTGAATTAATAAATGACTAGAAGATGGTACTTTGAAAAAACAAATAAAGTTGACAAAGTACAGGTCAACCTAATTTTAAAAAGGAAAAAAGAAAACCAAATTATCACTATCAAAGATGAAAAGGGAAGCTTCACCTCTAATGAAGAGGAAATCAAGGCAATCATTAAAAACTATTTTGCCCAATTTTAAGGCAATAAATATAACAATCTAGATGATATGGATGAATATTTACAAAAATATAAATTGCCTAGATTAACAGTAGAAGAAATAGAATACCTAAATAATCCCATATCAGAAAAAGAAATTAAACAAGCCATCAATGAACTCCCTAAGAAAAAATCCCCAGGACCAGATGGATTCACAAGTGAATTCTATCAAACCTTCAAAGAACAACTAATCCCAATACTATACAAACTATTTGACATAATAAGCAAAGAAGGATTTCTGCCAAACTCTTTTTATGACACAAATATGGTACTGATCCCAAAGCCAGGAAGAACAAAAGCAGAGAAAGAAAATTACAGACCAATCTCCTTAATGAATATAGATGCAAAATCTTAAACAGAATACTAGCAAAAAGTCTCCAGCAAGTGATCACGAGGGTTATTCATTATGATCAGGTAGAATTTATATCAGGAATGCAAGGATGGTTCAATATTAGGAAAACCATTCACATAATTGACTATATCAATAAGCAAACCAACAAAAATCACATGATTATCTGAATAGATGCTGAAAAAGCCTTTGACAAAATACAACATCCATTCCTACTGAAAACACTAGAAAGAATAGGAATAGAAAGGCCTTTCCTAAAAATAATAAACAGTATATAGCTAAAACCATCAACACACATCATCTGAAATGGGGATAAATTAGAAGCATTCCCAATAATATCAGGAATGAAACAAGGATGCCCATTGTCACCTCTATTATTTAACATTGTACTAGAAACACTAGCAGTAGCAATTAGAGAAAAATAGAAATTGAAGTTATTAAAATAGGCCGCGAGGAGACCAAGCTATCACTCTTTGCAGATGATATGATGGTCTTCTTAAAAAATCCTAGAGAATCAACTAAAAAGCTAATAGAAATAATCAACAACTTTAACAAAGTTGCAGGATACAAAGTAAACGCATATAAATCATCAGCATTTCTATATATTTCCAACACATTGTAGCAGCAAGAGTTAGAGAGAGAAATTCCATTTAAAATCACCCCAGACAATATAAAATACTTAGGAATCTATCTGCCAAGACAAACACAGGAATTATACAAACACAACTATGAAACCCTTTCCACACAATTAAAACTAGATCTAAACAACTGGAAAAGCATTTATTGCTCATGGGTAGGACAAGCTAACATAATAAAAATGACCATCCTACCCAAATTAATTTACTTATTTAGTGCTATATCTATCAAACTACCAAAAAACTTTTTTACTGAATTAGAAAAAACAATAACAAAGTTCATTTGGAAGAACAAAAGACCGAGAATATCAAAGGAAATAATGAAAAAAAAATATGAAGGAAGGTGGCCTAGCAGTACCAGATCTTAAACTGTACTATAAAGCAGTAGTCATCAAAACAATATGGTACTGGCAAAGAGACAGAAGGGAGGATGATCAGTGGAATAGACTTGGGGTAAGCAACCTCAGCAAGACAGTCTATGATAAACCCAAAGAATGCAGCTTTGGGGACAAAAACCCATTATTTGACAAAAACTGCTGGGAAAATTGGAAAATAATATGGGAAAGATTGGGTCTAGATCAACATCTCATATCCTATACCAAGATAAATTCAGAAAGGGTGAATGACTTGAATATAAGAAGGAAACTATAAGGAGCTAAATCAATTGTACAAAAAAATCAAGCCATTCCCCAGTTGATAAATGGGCAAGGGACATGAACAGGCAATTTTCAGATAAAGAAAGCAAAACTATCAACAATCACATGAAAGTGTTCCAAATCTCTTATAATTAGAGAAATGCAAATCAAAACAACTCTGAGGTACCTCACAACTAGCAGATTAGCTAACATGACAGCAAAAGAAAGTGGTGAATGTTGGAGGGGATGTGCAAAAATTGGGACTTTAATGCATTGCTGGTGGAGTTGTGAACTGATCCAACCATTCTGGAT
>NW_025394312.1:0-6512 GCF_016433145.1 Gracilinanus agilis
CGCCGCTCAGGACCCCAAAAAATCATATAGAGGCATGGCCCCCTATATGAATGGCGCCCAACGTGGGGCTTTCTGAGCAGTGCGAATACCTTTTCCCCTCAAGCCAAAGCGCTTCCCAAATTCAGGTGGCTAGGAGACTCATCCCCACTCCTCTCCGGTTTAGCTGCTGGCTCACAGAGAGGAGAACGTGAGGGATTCGAGGTGAGTAACTTTTATCTTTTATCTTTTCAATTTAAGACAAACACCATGGGGCACAGTGAATCAAAGGAAAGAATTCTTTTTATTGCTATAACTGATTATACCCTCAGGAAATGGGGGGCAAAAATTAGTAAAGAACAGCTCACTAAATTTCTTGATCTTATTAAAAATTGTAGCCCATGGATTCCCTTAGAATTCTGGCAAAAAGTTGGCAATGATTTGAAAACTTATTGTATTGAGCATGGACTAGAACAAGTGCCAGTAAAAGTTTCGTCTGCTGAAAAAACAATTTTGTTATCTGGTCAAAATGCAGAGAATGAAATCTTTAAGGTTTCAATGTTAGAATCAGAGGAGGAGGAAAAGGCTCCTCGTAAATCAAACTGGAACTTTAAAATTAGAAGGAAAAAGCCACAAGCAGCAGACCCTCCCCCACCTAAAAACCTCTCTTCCAAAGAGGAAAGAGAGATAACAGCAGAGGAGCCTCTGCTGCTTGAAGCTCCAATTCCACAGCCCCAGCCCCAGAATATAGGGTTTAAAGGGGCAATAAAAAATGCTCAGAAGGACGGAGACACGTCGTTCTGTTTCCCAATTATTTTTAGAGCAGATGAATTGGATGATGATGAAGAAATAGCTCCTACATGGGAGCCTCTTCCCTACAAAGTGTTAAAAGAAATTAAGACAGCTTGTGCTTCATATGGTCCTGCTTCTCCATACACTTTAACTTTGGTGAAAACCTTGGAAGGGCTTTGGATCACTCCCTTTGATTGGAAACATATAGCAAAATATTCCCTTTCTGCAGGGGACTACCTCTTTTGGAAATCAGAATTTGATGGAGTGGCAAAACAGAAGGCAGCCATTAATAAGAAACAGGGCATCAGAGTTACTAAAGAAATGTTACTTGGAATAGACGAATGGGAATTACATGCTGATCAGCTTAATTTACCTAGAGAAGCTCTAATTCAATGTACAAGGTGTGCCTTAGAGGCTTGGAAAAGGATCCCAGCAACTAAGAAACTGTCCACAGGTTTGGCTGAGATTAGACAAGGATCAGAGGAAAGATACTCAGATTTTGTAGAAAGGTTAAATCAAGAAGTAACAAAATATACAAATGATGAATATTCAATCCGGATAATAGTCCAAAAGTTTGCCTATGACAATGCCAATAAGGTGTGTCAGAGCATGCTTCAAAATATTAAAGAATCTGGGACTATTGATGACTACTTGAAAGCTTGTGAGGACTTTACTCCAGCATATATGCAGGATATAGTCATCGCAGCAGCCCTGAAAGGAAAAACATATTCTGAAATGATTAAGGGCTCAAAGGCTGCAAAAGGCTCTTGTTCCAATGCCCCTAACTCTTTGTGTCCCAGATGTGAGAAAGGTTACCACTGGAAGAAAAATTGTAATTCCAAATTCCATCGAAATGGTTACAGATTATCTGATAAGAGATTTCAGGGAAGATGGAAAGGAGGCCAAACACTGGCCCCACTAATGACTAAATTTAATCCAAGAATTCATCCTAGCTTAGCCAGTTCCTTGCTAGAATTAATCCATTTTCTGAATAATAAACTTTCTTTTTTCTCCAGATTTCTTTAGCCACGTAAGATGTGATTTATTGATCTTTGATAGGATGTCTTATATTTGTTAGAGTATGCGTGAAATGCCCGGGAAAAATGTTTTTGAACAGTCTGTGTGTCTATATGTTGTGTTTATGTGTCTCTAATCTGTTTGTAATAGTTTTGTTTGTCTGTGATCACAATGGATTTTTGGAGAAAATAAATCTCTCTCTCTTTCTCATTCATTCCGGAGGAATGGGAAAGACAGACAGAGGAATTTGAGAAATTCAGAAAAATAACATCTCCAATGGATTTCTGAGTGTTTTAAACTCTAAAAAATTTAATTGATTAAAAGAAATCATATTCTCTGCTCTCATTAAGGCGAGAATCAACAAGATACTTTGTCTACTTTTCTTCTTCCATTTCTTACTGGCCATAAGAAAGGGAACAAAGAAATCATAAGACAATAAAAGGGGACAGATTTGATCCCACCACCAAATTCTATCAACAGGTTAAATACTGAGATATATATTTAATCAAATTTAACAAGGATTCTAAATGCAATCTAAGAAAATTTTTATTCAGACAGAAAAAGCAATGATTCTGAACTGTGTACTGAGGTTCAGAATTGCAATTTAAAACTTTATTAGCTAATCAGAATCATCAATTCACCTAAATGCTTAACCAAGAGTGGTAAAAACCTTTCAGACTGCCACAAGTTTAATCTACCATTAATCACACTGATGTTAGTAAAAATCTTAACATAAATTATTAGAACAATACCATTGGCTTATATTTCATAATTAGATGCCTTTGAACAGAGAATGGTTCATGAGAAAAATTTAAGCCAAAATTGAATCATCTATGCTGCCTCAGTTTAGCAAAATAAATAAATAAATAAATAAATAAATAAATAAATTTTTGGAAAGTCACAAAACATAGTTCCTTTTTCTCAAATCACAGCCCTTTTTCTAATTCATTAGTATGCATGTTTGCTAAGAATTTGAATAGATACTGATGGTATAGTATAACTTTATTGACTAACAGTTAAAAAATGGAATTTCAGTTCATTTTACTTGTGCACAAAAATTATATTGAAGAAGTTATTTATTAAGACTTGCAGTGTGTAAAATACAGGCTTAAATAATCAAATTTGCCAAAAATGCTTATCAAACTGAATTTGAGGATTGCAAAATAGAAGGGTAAAGCTTATAAGGATACTAGTTCATGATTTAAAAGAAATATTTAATCAGGTATGTGGATTTGTCCTAAGGCATAGAGAGGCCAGACTACAGGTTTTATTCTTCTTTAAGCAGAGGTCTGAAAGAATAATTAGTATATATCTATAGGAAACATTGTTAGGAAGTTTTAATTAGGGTCAATTTGGACGTAATGAAGTTTAAATTAATATTCATTTGGAAGTGATAAATCATCAAGGTTTTAAAATAATCATGCACATTTTATAAATGCAGTAACTAAAGAGTTAAAGAGCACAGCCCCTTGAAAAGCTGCTGCAGCCTTTGACAGGTTTCAAAAGTAATTCAACCCCTTCTACACATAGGAGGGAGAGGCTCTGACTATAAGTATTTTCAGCAACAGTTTTTACTAACTCAAACTCAGTAAAGGGAAACAATTAATAAGAAGCTAATGTTAATTTTGTAATTTATAGAAATCTGGCTCAACTTCAGTAGTTATCTCTGTTTCAATTAATATCAGAATATGCAAAAAATTATTATTGTGATAACTTTAATCTAATCTTTAAGGTATTAGATCCTAGCCAAATTATGTCACCTATGTTCACTATTTCACTAGTCCTTAAAGATTAATTGAATAGATTGGGATTAGAATTGAGATTATAATCTAAGAGTCAAAGGTATTAGGAAAAAGACAATTCAAATATTATTAATCTGTTATAAATTATTATTGAAAATTCACATACATTATAACACAAGAAATTAATTTGTATTCTCTTAATATTTGTGATTTGTAGTAGTGCATTCAAATCCAGAATATAAAATCATAATAAAATGTATAACCCTCATAACAATTTGATATCATTGTTAATATGTACTTGATTGTGATGGCATTACTATTATTATAATGTCTTTTACTTTGTAGTGATATTGATGCAATTAAAACTAATTAACAAAATTGTCAATATTATAACATATTATAATGAAGAATGCATTTAACTAGAAATACTGTTCATCTCAGTAATCATAAGGGACCTGAAATAAAACAATTATTTGCAAATGTAAAAATATTCCAAAGTACCTGGTTGCAAATTTTTAAATTTTTTAAATCAATAACCTTTGGAGAGTAATTTTATATCAAGATCAAAACATGTAAAAATTACAAGTACAATAATTTAAATAGAAAAAAAAAACTGCTAGTGAGGAAAGGAATTTTCCTTGCTTCTAAAAAACTTAGAACTTCTAACAAACTTATTAGCCCCTTCCTTAAAGTAAATTTAGAACCTAAAGGGGTAATTAGTAGCCTTATTGAATTATGATGCGATGTAGACAATAATGTTGCAAGCAAGCAAAGCTATTACTAATATTGAGTTTTAAGGAAATTGTTATTGAATGTTATCAAATCATGTACCTTACTTTGTAAAAACTGAGAATATATGTTCAAATATGTGTAAAAGCTATTTGTTAAAAATTGATCATACCTATTTGCAATAATATATGATTTGTATTATGAACAAAAAGTTTAAGTAAACTATCACAAAGGGACTAACCAGCCCCTGCCTCAACCCTCTCTAATCAAGAGAAGAGTAATGAAAACTTAATTTCAAGCAAAGTTGTTCACTCTTTTTCTATAATTACTGGAAAGAATTACTAGATAATTTATTCATTGAGAAATTGTTGAAAAAAATTTGTTTATCATATTTTGTAACATTATAATTTTTCATTGTGCATGTAAATCTTGGAAACCTTACAAATTTTATTGTAATAATTACTGTTTAAGGTAAAAGTCATTGGATTTGCAATTGATATTACTCATTTATGGATCATTGAATTGGATTCACCATTCAAAAGAATGATATCACTGATAAATAATCTCTGACTCTTACCTCAAGTCAAACAATGTTATACTCCCTTCCCTCCTTTTTCCTTATTCAAAGCAAAGTGATATAAAAAATTGAAGCCCCAGAAATTCGAATATGTAAAGCAAGGCAATATGTTCCACTGTTTACTTATGAAACTGGTACCCATCCCAAGTGTTGTTTCAGTGAAAGTTAGTTTGAACCTCTTATAAATTAATTTATTTGTATAACTTCTGACCATCAATTTGAATAACTAATTACAAATACAAAGAAACAAATAATACCACAGAATTATAATATGGGGATCGAGGTTTTATTCATACAGGAAACGGATCTGAGTTTTGGGTAAAAGACATTTCACTAAATCTAAACTATATATGTATATATATATATGCACATATATATATAATTTTGAAATTTAAAACAGTTTTTACTTAAAAAACATTGTATTTTTCCCTGAATTTTTAATTTTCTTATTGCTTTTACCTATTGATTCACACAACCCCAAAACTCAGTCATGTATCATTAACTGATCTGGATGTTAACCTTAACCCTCTGTAAGGGAGAATGTATGTTTTATAACCTATAATGTAAAGTTGAAATTATTTTGAGAATAATTTCAGGATAAGAAGTTTGCCACCTCCCCAGAATCCAGACGATGAACCTGTTTGGAAGAAGACACCATGAAGATGCCTGCAGAAACCTACACTGCATTAAGAAGATCCCATAATGAACTTTGGGGGAATTGAATGCATCTGTTTTTAATGTATACTCATGCCAAAGGGGACTGCCCCCTAATTGGCTTTTTGTCAATGCGTCTAGTAATCATTTGATCATTGTTTTTGTCCTCTTTTCTTTTTTACCCCCAAAATTTGTGTAACTTAAAAGTTAGTTATGTTTGCAAGAGCCTTCAGGAAGACCACCTTTCCTTGGATCTCATAAGAGAGATTCACATATCCCAACATGTGGATACCCTCTCAAAAAATGTTTCCCTTGCCCTTCTGACTCAAGAGAACATAGATAAGGGATTAGAAGCAAGAATCAATGTTCTTGAAGAGGCTGTTTTATACATTGGCAATCAATTGCAAAACATTAAAGTCAGGCTTAAAGCAAGGTGTCATGCAGAATTTAAGTGGATCTGTGTAACCCCCCTTGTCTATAATCAAACAGATGTTCCTTGGGAAAATATACAACAGCATATTCTTGGTGTATGGAATCACTCAGAAGCCTCTATTGATCTAAAAATGTTATATGACCAGATTATGGAGATCAGTCATTCTTCTGTTTCTGATTCCATTCCCAACCTGACTTCTTCATTTATTGAGGGTCTTTCATTTTACATCTCTCATAATAATCTAATACCCACCCTCAGTACTGCTGGATTTGCCCTTTTCTTATTCCTTATAGTTTTGTTTTGCTTCCCATTTCTCATTAGATCACTCAGTTCTTCAATAAGGCAAATTCAAATTGAGCTAAAATCTCTTCAATTCAAAACAAAAGAAAAGGACATTAAGAGCAAGAGAGGGTTACGTGGTCCTTTATCATAATCTGTAAATCGGAACAGAATCCTTTTGTAGTCTCTATAACTGATAGTTGTGACCACTCTCTAAGTTCTAAAAAAAAAAAAAAAAAAAAAAAAAATTTTAAAAAGGGGGATTCTGTGGGAAGCCGTTCTATGTAGTAAAACCTTTGGAGAAATAGGATCA
>NW_025394313.1:0-1733 GCF_016433145.1 Gracilinanus agilis
GGGGAAGGTCAGGGGTAGCAAGCTATCTGGGTGAGGTTAGGGGAAATCAGACCCAGGGTTGGGTTTGCAGGGCCTTATATAGTTACAGCCCAACTGCCAGTTGGCACTTGCCCCATGGTGCATGCCATCAGCAAGATTCCATTCAGGGTAACTGACAGGTTTGCCCAGGGCAATATTGCATGCAAAATTCCTGCACAACAGGCGCTGCACTGGGCCCTTATAAAGATGAAACAGTCCTTGCCCTGGAGGAAACGAGTTAGTAGGAACATTGTCCCTTCGCTTCATGGGTGAGAAAATGAAACCCCAGAGGAATTCGAGCATGGGTCCACCTCCCACAGGGAGTGAGCAGCAAAGCTCAGTTTCAAACCCAGGGCCTTTGACTTCAAGCCTTCTCCTCTTTCTATTGCATCAACCAACTCAATTAATTTCTCAACTTGGGTCAACTCTACAGAAACATGTCAATCAATTAGCATTTATTAAACCCCTCTGATGTACCAGCCAAGCAAAGCCGATTCCTCTCCCCAAGCAGCTCCCAGTCTAAGGAGCAAACAGATCCAGTGGATTCTTGTCCTTTATGGCAGCTGTATTCTATAAAATACAGAGGAATGAATGGGTGTTTAGGAGAAATCCCCATCAGCTTCCCATGAGCCCCTAGGCTTTCTGACGCAGCCTCCCAGGCTGATGGGTACTTTTCTCTTCCTTTTCCAGGTCGTACCATCAGGCCTGAGCAAAGCTTACCTAACTCACCCTCAGGGACACTGGGCAGTCCTTCAGCACTACTCTGAGGGTCCATTTTAAACCAACAAAAAGCACAAAAAATGTGGCAGTAAATAGACACAAAAAAAGTTTATGGTGTCATTTATGGTGTCACCCTTTTCTGGAAATGTACTTGTTATTGGACAACTCAAATTTTTAGCTACTCTGTTCATATCTGCAAATGATGGCAAAGTGTCAAAAATATCGATTTGGGGGTTACGAAGAAATTTTAGGAAGTAAATTTACAATTGAAGAAAAGGAATTCGCAAATACAGAATTCACAAATAATGAGAATTGACTTTATATACATCTATATACATCTATATACATCTATTGACTCTATATGCATCTACATACATACTCTCAACATAGATATAAGATAAACAGGAAATAATTACCAGAGGGAAGGCACTAGAATGAAGAGGGGTCAAAGAAAGCTTCCTGTAGAAGGTTTTATATTAAAACTGTAAATCTAACAATAGAAACTCCTGAACTACTTTAAAATTATTAAATTTTTAAAATTAAATTAAAATTCTGAGGTGTTTCTCTCCCTCTCCATCCTACACTAGAGAAGGAATCATTTGACAAAAAAAATATAGATGTATATATAAAACCATGTCAAGCATAGTTCTACTTATTAGTTCTTTTTCTGGAGGTGGAATCATAGTTATAATTAAAAAATATTGCTGTTATTTATACAGTGTCCTCCTGATTCTGCATGTTTTGCTCTTCCTAATTTCATGAAGATCTTTCCATGTTTTGTTTTGTTTTTTTAATTAACCTGCTCGTCATTTCGTACCAAGCAGCGGTATTCCATCACTACCGTATGCCACAACTTCTTTGGCCATTTCCCAATTGATGGGCATCCTTTCAATTTCCAGAGATGCTAGAAATATTTTAGAACATATAGGTTCCCTTTTCCCCTCATCCCCTTGGGAAACAGACTTAATAATGCTATTACTCGGTTAAAGGTATAT
>NW_025394314.1:0-4216 GCF_016433145.1 Gracilinanus agilis
CCCTTTCTCTTTCCTTCCTTCCTTCCTTCCTTCCTTCCTTCCTTCCTTCCTTCCTTCCTTCCTTCCTTCCTATGTAATTAGCACTCATTAAGTGCTTTTTATTCATTCATCTATTCTGCATTTAGTTTTTCTCTCTTCTCTTATTTATTCCCATGTAGCTGCCAAAAATTCATAGGTCCCTCTCTTGCTCAAAATCCTTCAGAATCTCTCCCTAAATAGAGTGGAAATGCCACCTTACCCGGGCATTGAATTAGATTGGTGACTGAGTACACACTAGCCCACTCAGCCCACTAGATCTATTGGCTGACTCTAGACACCCAACCATGCTGGATTTTTGTATCTCTTCCAGTCATCTCACTGTTTGCTGATACTGCTGTGCATCCTTTCTTCCTACCTCCATTCCTTTTCATTTCTTGCCACGAGCACAGTAATCAAATAAAATGAACAATACCAAGGGATCTCACATATCTCAACTTACCATCTCTGTGATTCCTCAGGGCAAAACGCCCTTCCCTGGCCATCACCCCTTTTTGTGGGTCATCATCCCCCATTAGAACAAAAGCATCTTGGGGACAAAGAATGTCTCTCTTTTTATATTTGTGTCCCCAGTCCTTGGAACAGTGCCTAGTGTTAGGAAGTAACTGGGACCCCAAAGGTAAAGGCTTCTGGAAAACCCCCAGCTACATTCTCCTTCCCTGTCTTGGGTATGTTGGTATTCCATATCCCTGGATACCCTAAAAGGCAACTGTATCCCCAACAGAACTCTTGTGTATGTTTCATGTGGCCTATGGACACCTTTGATTCTCCAATCCCTGTACCTGATAGATCAAGGATCATGACAAGTTGTATTGCGTTTGTACCTGTTGCTATGCAAACATTGTTGGTTACCACATCTGTGGAAATGTTTGGGTAGTAACCCAGCTGGCTAGAAAAGTCTTCACTCCCCTCAATAAAGTTGCCATTGTTTGCCATAAGCATCTTTGGTCCATGTCACTGATCATCATCAGCCCTCTTGGATCCGCCTACAGTCTTACTCTTGGGGACCCCAAAACAAGTGGTTCCTGCTGGTCTCTGACAGCCTAGCACCTCAAGCAATGGAGAAATGCATTTTCCCATTCATTCATTTCCCCTTGATGATTTGCCTTCAACTCATCTTCCCGGTCTCATCACACACTATCCCAGTTCATACCCTTCTATTCTTGCCAAATGGGCAACTAGCTGTTCCCTTATCTCCCTGCCTCTGAGTCTTGCCAAGTTGAGGAAAGTGACCCTCTGGATTCCACACTAGCTATTGGCCACCCCAAGATGTCATCTTGGGTTACTTACTGGGGACTGGTCATGGCGAATGATACATCCGAAGCAGTAGGCTTTTCTGATCTTTAGCTACCCTCCTCTCTGAAGCCTTCATGCATTGTTTCTACAAAAGACAAAAAACATACTGGCCTGAAAACAAGTCATGGAATGAGAGTTTTGTCAAAGCGAGAATGGAGGCATGTATTTCAGAAAGAGAAAGAGCCAAATCCGGAGCGCTCCCAAGATAACAACACAAAAACACACAACTCTTGTCAGTGATGGCAATTGTTTCCTTTTCAAGCCTGAGCTGTTTTTACATGAGCTTATTCCACCAGCCCAGCCTATGGGGCCAATTTTGTGAAAACTTGGTCATTAGGGAGGGAAGGATAGGAAGAAAAGATGGGCTGATCACATGGTGAGGGCAAGAAATGATCCACAGATGGCCAAAGTGCTCCATTGGTACCTTTGTGATAGAAGGGGAGACAGACAGACTATCTATCTAGATGATAGATAGATAGATAGATAGATAGATAGATAGATAGATAGATAGATAAATAGACGGACACAGACAGACAGTCAACCAACCAGCCAGAGGATTTATTATGTACTTACTATATGCTGGAAAAAAGAAAGGACGTTTTCCAGCACTTTGCCTCTACCTCTATGGTGAGTGTATGGGAGATCACAGATCATACAGTTATACAGGACGGGTTGTGATGTACATTCATGAAAGGACCTTCACCACTCCATTTGAGAATGGGCATTTATTAAGGAAGTCTGGATAAATAGAGTATGCTCAGAGCTTGAGTTTAAGATGGCAAAAACAAAGCTCCAGGTTAGGGAGACCCCAAACTACAGAACCCCCCCCCCCCTCAATCGAAGGAACACAGCAGATCAGAAATCAGAGGCAAAGCTTCCAACATCTGGAACTGAAGGGGGAGGGGGTCACTGAGTAGGGGGCTACTTTTCTTCTAAACGATTAAACTGTGGAGTTTACAAAGATTGGTAATACGGCTCTTGTCTCTGGAGACACACACACACACACACATGCATAGTAGAGAGGACAAGGTATGCTTGTGGGCTCACAAGACCGTGGCTTCTAGAATGTCACTGTGAACTGGGTCCAACTAATCTGAAAAGCAATTTGGAAATACACTAAGAAAATGACTCGTGTCCCTATTGCATCTTCGGCTCAGAGATCCCACTCCCGAGCCTGTGCCCCAAGAAGGTCAAAACCAAAGTGAGATCCCATCCATCCCAAATTCTTACTAGCAGCACATTTGGTGGTAGCACAGAAATGAATACAAAGTCGATTAACCAGGGAATGGATAAGCAAGTTGTGGCCATTAACGTAATGGAACATTAATGCTCTGTTAGAAACGATGAATATGAAGAATTCAGACAAAGCAAATGCCACGTTCTTGTTTCCCAAGCAGCTGATGCTGTGATGAGACCTGTAAATGGCTTATCAGAGTGTTATTTAAAAATAATAGCCCCCAAACAAAATGAACTGTGAAACACGGAGCCAAAGGGGAGAGACAGCTGGTCTGGCACTCTATAAATGCACCACCGATGTGCAAGCCTGCTGCCTAGTGATCTTGGGAGAAGGGGAATTTAGCTTGTGGCTTTAGAGTAATTGGTTTTCATTCTCTGGGGACAAAAGTTTGTTGGTTATTTCGAGTTCCACTAAAATTTTGCCTGCTGCTTATAAACCTATTAAGTTTTTTGATCAGGGTTATGTTACTTGCTCTGATCTTCCCTAAAGATCCCCTTCATCCATCAAATGACAGTTCAAACATCTTATATTAACCTTTCCATATAGCCTTGGAACACTTGAACTTCTAGGGCTCTCAGCTCTAGATTAATAGTTACTTTTTTGTACAGATGGGGAAACTGAGGTCAATGGAGGAAATAGAACTTGCTCAGGTTCACACAGTAAGTTAGAAGATGAACTAGGTCTTTTGGCTTTCAGGCTTTTGCTACTCAACAAATTTATTAATTATTTTTATTAAAATTAATTTATTTTCTCATATACCTATGAGCAAAACCAAGGGCTGAGAGAGATTCAAAATTTAGATTAGGTACAATTCCTACCCTCATGGAGCTTATAGTCTAGTAAGAAGATAAGATATGGATGTAGGTCAGTGTGTAAGGAAAATTGATCAGTCTGTATGGAGAGGGTGGTTCATCTGGAAATCCCTTTCTCTAATGCCATCTCTTTACCTCTGTAATTAAAAAGATGATGTGATAATTAAAGAATGGAAAACTATCTATGTGAGTTCCAAAGGAGAAGAAATTCATTACTCAGAAAGATCAGGGAAGGTCTGAAGTGAAATGACAGGTATAATTGAGTCAGGAGGGGCTCACTATCCCTAGGGGACAGTAACATTAGATTTCCTCATAGACCTGCTCCAATTCCAGGGCTTTGGGGCCATCCAGGTATTGGAAGATACCCCAACCAACAGCACCTCTTCTCACATGTCAGGCCTCATGCCATGGCCAAGGCCTATTGTCTGTTCATGAGGGAAATTTCCACACCTATAAGAAGAGGGAGTTATAGGAAGACTTTATCAACTGATGCAGAATGAAGAATTTAGAACCAGCAGGACAGTGTATAAAAGGACCACAATAATGTAATGGAAATCAACTATGAGACTTCAGAACACTGATTAAAGCAATGACCAGTGAGGTCTTCAGAAGACAGTGAGGATGCATGCTTCATAGTAGAGAAGTAATGGACTGGAGAGGTATAGAACAAGGCATACACTTTCTAAATGGGGTCAGTGTGTTGGTTTGCCTTGCTTGACTATTTTTATTTGTCCAACAGGGAATTTTTAATCTGGAGGTTAGAACGGTTGGTGAGGAAAGAAAGAAAGAAAGAAAGAAAGAAAGAAAGAAAGAAAGAAAGAAAGAAAGAAAGAAA
>NW_025394315.1:0-2758 GCF_016433145.1 Gracilinanus agilis
AATCTGTAACTTTATTTTTTTATTTTATTTTTATTGTCATGCAAAACGTATTTCCATCTATAGCTAAGAGAAGGTACACTCCTTTCTATTAACATTCAGTTTTCTCCATAGGGCTATCTTATTTAAAATTTTCTAAAATTCTATTCATCCCTTTAACTTCTTTCCTTGTTTGTTTTTTGTTTGACTTATGTAGTTCTGAGAGGGAAAAGTCAAGGTCCCTTACTAATATAGTTTTACTGTCTCCTCTTGTAACTCATTTCCCTTTTCTTGTAGGATTTTGAATGTTATACCATTTGGTGAATATATATTTAGTACTGATATTACTTCATTGCCTATATTGCCTTTTAGCAAAATGTAGTTTTCCTATTTACTTCTTTACATTAATTATTACTTTTGCTTTGTCTGATATCATGATTGCCACCTCTGCTTTTTTATTGCTTTGGCTGAAGTATATTAGATTCTGCTTTAGCCCCTTACCTTTACTCTATGTATGTCTCTCTGCTTCAAGTGTGTTTCTTGTAAAAATACATATTGTACGAATTTAATTTTTTAATGATTCTGATATCTATTTCCATTTTATGAGTGAGCTCATCTCATTCACATTCACAGGTATTATTTCTATGTATTTCCCTTCATCATAATTTCCCCCATCTGTTCTTCTCTCTCTCTTTCTCTCTCTCTAATTCTCTCATCCTTCCCCTCCTCAAAAGTCTATTTTCTTCTGATTTCTGTGTTTCTTTTAAACTGTCCTCCCTTCTACAATTCCCCCCTTTACTATTATCCACTTCTTGTGCAATAAGTTAGATTTCTATATCTAACTGAATATGGATGTTATTCCTTCTTTGAGGCAATTCCGATAAGAATAAAGTTCAGATTTTTTTACCTCTCCTCCATTTTCCCTTCCCTTGTAAGAGTTTTTTCACTTCTAATTTCCTCCCTTCTGTCTATCCCTTCCCCACTCTCTCACTACATCTTTCTTTTTCACTTCTTAATTTTATGTTTGGTTATCATTCCATTGCCCTCTGTCTATATATTCTCCTAACTGTCCTGATGATAAAGTTCTTAGGAGTTACAAGTATCATCCTCTCATGTAGAAATTTAAATTGCTTAATCTTATTGAATCCAATGTTATTTCTCTTTCCTTTCTGTCTTTTTATGCTTCTCTTGTGTCTTTTATTTGGAAGTCAAATTTTCTATTCAGCTCTGGTCTTTTCATCAAGGAATCCATAGAAGTCCTCTATTTCATTAAATATCAATTTTTTCTCCTTTAGGATAATACTCAGTTTACTGGGTGTTGATTCTTGTTTGTAATCCTTGCTCCTTTGCCCTTTAGAGCATCATATTCTAAGCCCTATGATCCTTTAGTGTAGATGTTACTTAATTTTATGTTTTCCTGAGTATGGTTCCATGATATCTGAATTGTTTCTTTCTGGCTTCTTACAAGTTTCCCCTTGAAGTGGATTTCAAGTAGTCCAGTAATTCTTAAATAATTAATCCTAGATCTATTTCCTTGGTCAGTTGTTTTTTCCAATAAGATAGTTCTTTTTTTTCATTCTTTTGATTCTGTTTTTAATTTTTTTTTCAGCCTCATGGATTCATTAGTTTCCACTTGCCCAATTCTAATTTTTAAGAAATTATTTTCTTCACTGAGCTTTGGCACCTCTTTTTGTATTTGGCCAATTCTACTTTTCAAGGACTTCTCAGTGGATTTTTCTGCCTCTTTTACCATTTGGTTGATAATTTTAAGGTATTATTTTCTTTAGCAATTTTTTGCCTACTTTATAAAGCTATTAACTCTTTTTTTCATGATTTTCTTATATCAGTCTCATTTATTTTCCCAATTTTTCCTTTATCTCTCCCATCTGACTTTTAAGATGATTCTTGAGCTCTTCCAGATATTCTTTTTGATACTGGGACCAATTCACATTTCCCTTTGAGGCTTTGTATATAGCTACTTTGATTTGGTTGTCTTCCTATGAGTTTGTATTTTGTCTTCCCTGTCCATAGTAACATTATAAGGTCATATTCTTGTTGTTTGCTCATTATTTCCAATTTATTTCTTAATTTTTAACTTTATGTTAAATTTGTTTCTGCTCTTGTGTTGGAGGATATATTATCCCAAACCTCTGATTTTCATACTACTATTTTGAAAGCTAGTTTGGGGACTCTAAGTTTTCAGTTCTTCTGAAGTAATGTGATCTAAGGAGAGGTGTGGTCAATGCTCTCCCAAACTGTGCTCTGGTCTTTGAATTACCACATGCAATATTTTCTATCTTTTAACTGTGACCAGGATCCCTGCTTCTACTGCTGCTCTTCCTTGCCCTAGGAATACAACCAAGAACCAAGTATAGGCAATGCAACAGATTCCTGTTCTCAGTGCCAGCAAAGAGTCCCCTATAATCTTCTTTTGACTAGTTTTCTGATCTCCTTTACCATTAGTGGATTGATAGCTCCAAAGGCTGAGGCACATGCCCCCAAAGTCTGCTGCTGGCTTGCTGTGTTCTGCCTTTGCTGGAATTCCTTTTCACCTCAATGAGACAGACCTTTCCTACTGACCTAAGTTATCTTGGGAGGGAAAATTATTTCACCTCCATTTCTTTGTTGGTTCTGTCACTTCAGAATTTGTTTTGAGGTATTATTTTAACATTGTTTGGAGAGAAATTTGGGAGAGCTCTGGTGAGTCCCTACCCTTGCTCTACCATCTTGGCTCCACAGCTCTCTTCCTTTGGCAAAGACCAAAGTTAAACACATTCTATTC
>NW_025394316.1:0-1728 GCF_016433145.1 Gracilinanus agilis
ATCCAGAATGGTTGGATCAGTTCACAACTCCACCAGCAATGCATTAATGTCCCAATTTTGCCACATCCCCTCCAACATTCATTACTCTCCCCTGCTGTCATTTTAGCCAATCTGCTAGTTGTGAGGTACCTCAGAGTTGTTTTGATTTGCATTTCTCTAATTATTAGAGATCTAGAACACTTTCTCATGTGATTATTGATACTTTTGATTTCTTTATCTGAAAATTGCCTATTCATGTTCTCAAGGAGAGATTTTTTTTTTATTTTTATTTTTTTTTAATTTTAAACCCTTAACTTCTGTGTATTGACTTATAGGTGGAAGAGTGATAAGGGTAGGCAATGGGGGTCAAGTGACTTGCCCAGGGTCACACAGCTGGGAAGTGTCTGAGACTGGATTTGAACCTAGGACCTCCCGTCTCTAGGTCTGGCTCTCAATCCACTGAGCTACCCAGTTGCCCCCCATGAGCTACCCAGCTGCCCCCCTCAAGGAGAGATTTTGAAAACAAATGACTATTGACCTTGGCCAAATTCAAGAAGTCTAGAACTCTACCTTAGGATTCTGATCACATGCTACTAAGCCTCCTGTGATCCCACAGCCTGAGCAGCAGGGACAAAAGAGTCACCATATCCTTTTTTTTTTTTTAAACCCTTACCTTCCATCTTGGAGTCAATACTGTGTATTGGCTCCAAGGCAGAAGAGTGGTAAGGGTAGGCAATGGGGGTTAAGTGACTTGCCCAGGGTCACACAGCTGGGAAGTGTCTGAGGCCAGATTTGAACCTAGAACCTCCCGTCTCTAGGTGTGGCTCTTAATCCACTGAGCTACCCAGCTGCCCACTCCATATTCTTTTTTTCTTTTTTTTTTTTTAATGACTAAATTTCATTTTCAAAGGAAGAAATTTTGGGGAATACACAGATGAATGTTAGAAAATACATAGCTGATAATTATAACTATGAATGTGAATGGAATGAACTCACCCATAAAACAGAAGCAAATAGCAGAGTGAATTACAAAACATAATCCTACCATATGTTGTCTACAAGAAACACACATGAGGCAGGTGGACATACATAGAGGTAAGATTAAAGACTGGAGCAAAATCTATTGGGCTTCAACTGAGAAAAAGAAGGCAGGACTTGTAATTATGATATCTGACAAAGCCAAAGTAAAAATAGATCTGATTAAAAGAGATAGGAAAGGTAATTACATCCTGATAAAAGGCAGTATAGACAATGAGGAAATAACAGTACTCAACATGTATGCACCAAATGGTATAACATCCAAATTTCTAAAGGAGAAACTGGAAGAGCTCAAGGAGGAAAGAGATAGTAAAACTATACTAGTGGAAGACCTAAATCTTCCTCTATCAGATCTAGATAAGTCAAACCAAAATATAAATAAGAAAGAGACAAGAGAGATGAATGAAATCCTAGAAAAATTAGAGTTAATAGATATTTGGAGAAAAATAAATAGGGACAAAAAGGAATACACCATCTTTTCAGCTGCACATGGTACATTCACAAAGATTAAACATGTAATAGGACGTAGAAACATGGCAAACAAATGCAACAGAGCAGAAATAATAAATGTAACCTTCTCAGATCATAATGCAATAAAAATAATAATTGGTAAGAGCACATGGACAGGCAAATCAAAAATTAATTGGAAATTAAATAATATGATTCTCCAAAATCAGTTAGTTAAAGAACAAATCATACAATTAATAATTT
>NW_025394317.1:0-4206 GCF_016433145.1 Gracilinanus agilis
TTTTTTAAATAGACCATCATATCATCTGCAAAGAATGATAGCTTAGTCTCCTCATTGCCTATTTTAATACCCTCAATTTCTTTTTCTTCCCTAATTGCTACTGCTAGTGTTTATAGTGCAATGTTAAATAATAGAGGTGAAAATGGGCATCCTTGTTTCATGCCTGATCTTATTGGGAAGGCTTCTAATTTATCCCCATTGCATATGATGCTTGTTGATGGTTTTAGATATATACTGTTTCTTATTTTTAGGAAAGGTCCTTCTATCTCTATATTGTCAAGTGTTTTCAATAGGAACGGATGCTGTATTTTGTCAAAGGCTTTTTCAGCATCTATTGAGATAATCATTTGGGTTTTGTTGGTTTGCTTGTTGATATGGTCAATTTTGTGCATGGTTTTCTTTATGTTGAACCATCCTTGCATTCCTGGTATAAATCTCGCCTCGTCATAATGAATAACCCTCATGATCTGGGGTCTTTTTTGCTAGTATTGTGTTTAAGATTTTTGCATCTATGTTCATTAAGGAGATTGGTCTGTATTTTTCTTTCTCCTTTTCTGATCTACCTGGCTTTGGGATCAGTACCATATTTGTATCATAAAAGGAGTTTGGTAGAACTCCTTCTTTGCTTATTATGTAAAATAGTTTGTATAGTATTGGAATTAGTAGTTCTTTGAAGGTTTGATGGAATTAACTTGTGAATCCATCTGGTCCTGGGAATTTTTTCATAGGGAGTTCTTTGATGGCTTGTTCAATTTATGTTTCTGAGATGGGATTATTTAAGTGTTCTATTTCTTCTACTGTTAATCTAAGCAATTTATATTTTTGTAAATATTCATCCATCTCACCTAGATTGGTATATTTATTGCCATATAATTGGGCAAAATAGTTTTTAATGATTGACTTGATTTCCTCTTTATTAGAGGCGAGGTCTCCCTTATCATCTTTGATACTGATAATTTGTGTTTCTTCTTTCCTTTTTTTAAATTAGATTGATCAATATTTTCTCACTTTTGTTTGTTTTTTCAAAGTACCAGCTTCTAGTCTTATTTATTAATTCAATAGTTCTTTTACTTTCAATTTTATTGATTTCTCCTTTAATTTTTATAATCTCTAATTTGGTCTTTAGCTGGAGTTTTTAATTTGTTCACTTTCTAGTTTTTTTTTTAATTGGCATGCCCAGTTCATTGATCTTTGCCCTCTCTAATTTGTTAATACATACACTCAAGTATATAAATTTCCCCCTGAGTACTGCCATAGCTATATTCCACAGAGTTTGGTAGGATGTCTCATCAGTATCATTCTTTTCAATGAAATTGTTGATTGTTTCTATGATTCCTTCTTTAACTAACTGGTTTTGGAGAATCATATTATTTAATTTCCAATTAGTTTTTGATTTGCCTGTCCATGTGAACTTACTATTAATTTTATTGCATTATGATCTGAGAAGTTTACATTTATTATTTCTGCTCTTTTGCATTTGTTTGCAATGTTTCCATGTCCTATTACATGGTCAATCTTTGTGAATATACCATGTGCAGCTGAAAATAAGGTGTATTCCTTTTTGTCCCCATTTATTTTTCTCCACATATCTATTAAATCTAATTTTTCTAGGATTTTATTCACCTGTCTTATCTCTTTCTTATTTATTTTTATTTTTATTTATCTAGATCTGTAAGAGGAATATTTAGATCTCCCACTAGTTTGGTTTTACTATCTATTTCCTTCTTGAGCTCTGCCAGTTTCTCCTTTAGGAATTTGGATGCTATACAGTTGGATGCATACATATTGAGTACTGTTATTTCCTTATTGTCTATACTGCCTTTTATCAGGATGTAATTACCTTCCCTGTGTCTTTTAATCATATCTATTTTTACTTTGGCTTTGTCAGAAATCATTACCACCACTCCTGCCTTCTGTTTCTCATTTGAAGCCCAATAGATTTTGCGCCAGCCCTTGACCTTAAACCTGTTTTTGTCCACCATCCTTATATGTGTTTCTTTTTTATGTTGTTTCATTTTATATTTTTTATTTTTAGAAAAATTTTCACTGGTCACATGTCATGTTTTTACTTTCTCCTTCACCCCCTCAACCCCCCCCACCCGTAGCTAATTCACATTTCCAATGGTTTTAATATGTGTGGTCAGTCAAGACTTATTTATACATTATTGATAGTTACATGGGTGTGGTCTTTTCAGTTCTACATCCCCAATCATGTCCTCATCAACCCAAGTGTCCAAGCAGTTGTTTTTCTTCTGTGTTTATACTCCTGCAGTTCTTCCTCTGAATGTGGATAGTTTTCCTTTCCATAAATCCCTCAGAATTGTCTTGGGTCATTGCATTGCTGGTAGTACAGACGTATATTACATTTTATTTTACCACAGTATATCAGTCTCTGTGTACAATGTTCTTCTGGCTCTGCTCCTTTTGCTCTGCATCAGTTCCTGGAGGTATTTCCAATTCACATGGAATTCCTCCAGTTTATTATTCCTTTGAGCACAATAGTATTCCATCATCAACATATACCACAACTTGTTCAGCCATTCCCCAATTGAAGGGCATACCCTCATTTTCCAGTTTTTTGCCACCACAAAGAGCTCAGCTATAAATATTTTTGGGCAAGTCTTTTTATCTATGATTGCTTTGTGGTACAATACCAGAAATGGTATGGCTGGATCATAGGGCAGGCATTCTTTTATTGCTCTTTAGGCATAGTTTCAAATTGCCCTCCAGAATGGTTGGATCAGTTCACAACTCCACCAGCAGTGCATTAACATCCCAATTTTTCCACATCCCCTCAAACATTCATTACTCTCCCCTGCTATCATTTTAGCCAATCTTCTGGGTGTGAGGTGGTACCTCAGAGTTGTTTTCATTTGCATTTCTTTAATTATTAGAGATTTAGAACACTTTCTCATGTGCTTATTGATAGTTTTGATTTCTTTATCTGAAAATTGCCTATTCATACCCCTTGCCCATTTATTAATTGGGGTATGGCTTGATTTTTTTTAACCCTTGTACTTCAGTGTATTGTCTCATAGGTGGAAGAGTGGTAAGGGTGGGCAATGGGGGTCAAGTGACTTGCCCAGGGTCACACAGCTGGGAAGTGGCTGAGGCCGGGTTTGAACCTAGGACCTCCTGTCTCTAGGCCTGACTCTCACTCCACTGAGCTATCCAGCTGCCCCATGGCTTGATTTTGTATACAATTGATTTAGATCCTTGTATATTTGAGTAATTAGACATCTGTCAGAATTTTTTATATAAATATTTTTCCCAGTTTGTTGTTTCCCTTCTGATTTTGGTTGCATTGTTTTTCTTTGTACAAAAACTTTTTAATTTAATATAAAAATCATTTATTTTACATTTTGTAATTTTATCTAACTCTTGTTTGGTTTTAAAATCTTTCCTTTCACAGAGATCTGACAAGTATACTATTCTGTGTTCACCTAATTTACTTACAGTTTCCTTCTTTATATTTAAGTCTTTCACCCATTCTGAATTTATCTTGGTGTATGGTGTGAGATGTTGATCTAAACCTAATCTCTCCCATATTGTTCTCCAATTTTCCCAGCAGTTTTTGTCAAATAGTGGATTTTTGTCCCAAAAGTTGGGCTTTTTGGGTTTATCATACATTGTCTTGCTGACATCACTTACCCCAAGTCTATTCCACTTATCCTCCATTTTATATCTTAGACAGTACCATATTGTTTTGATGACCACTGCTTTTTAGTATAGCTTAATATCTGATATTGCTAAGCCACCTTCCTTCACATTTTTTCATTATTTCCGTTTATCTTCGTGATCTTTTGTTCTTCTAAATAAACTTTGTTATAGTTTTTTTTCTAATGTAGTAAAAAAGGTTTTTGGTAGTTTGATAAGTATGGCACTAAATAAGTAAATTAATTTGGGTAGAATGGTCATTTTTATTATGTTAGCTTGTCCTACCCATGAGCACTCAATGTTTTTCCAATTGTTTAGATCTAATTTTGCTCTTTTGGAAAGTGTTTTGTAGTTATGTTTGTATAATTCCTGTACTTGTTTTGGTAGATAGATTCCTAAGTATTTTATTTTGTCTAGGGTAATTTTAAATGGTGTTTTTCTTTCTACCTCTTGCTTTTGTGATGTGTTG
Source organism: Gracilinanus agilis (assembly GCF_016433145.1). Lineage (NCBI taxonomy): Eukaryota > Metazoa > Chordata > Mammalia > Didelphimorphia > Didelphidae > Gracilinanus > Gracilinanus agilis. The sequence goes on from NW_025394317.1 coordinate 4,127, forward strand.
GAAATATATAGAAATGCTGATGATTCATGTGGTTTTATTTTATATCCTGCAACTTTGCTAAAGTTGTTGATTATTTCTAC
>NW_025394318.1:0-1066 GCF_016433145.1 Gracilinanus agilis
TCATTGGGCAAGTTAAATTCTTTATTCATTGGCAGATCTTCAGTGTGGGACTTTAAGTTGGCCAGAAAGGATCTAGCATCTATTATGGAAGACTCTCCCATTTGTTTAGTCGCAGCATGATTTCTAACAAAGTCCATATCTGATAAATTAGAAAGTAAATTGGTATTATTTTGCAACTCAGACTGTGGTTTATAGATGATATTCTGGAGAACCATGTCTTCAGACTTCTGTTCTGAAGGATAGGGCATACATCCAATAATAGCAGTGTGACTAGTGGTTAAGTCCATATTTTGTTGTTGTTCTGAGAACATGACAGTTTTATCATGAGAAAAGGCAAGTGAAGTACTGACATTTTTTTCTAGTGGTTCAGAGAGTCTAAAATTCTGTCCAAGTGTAGATTTCAGTGTGCAGGATTTAATGTTAATAGCATGGCTTTCCGCGTCATCTGTTGGAAGAGTTATTGCTTTTACCTTGGATAACAAAGGTTGCTTGTGAAAATGTATATTTCCAAAATTTCCCAATGCTACTTTTCTGTCAAAACTCTCACCACAAATGCCTATGATATGGCTTTTGTTCATATCCCTATTATAAACACTTGAATGAAGAGTATCTTTATCAGGACAGGATGAAAGTTCCAAGATTTTTTCATCTTTCATACAGACCTCTGTTTGGGTATTTTTAGGTCCTAGTTCTTGTTGTTTGTCTATTTCCTTGTTGTTTAGATTAATAGGCACAGTATGACTTTTGGTTATTTCCATTTCTTCCCATGTGTCTAAACTACTGTTGAGAGAGAGAGGTTTTTTGGTTTTCACAGGGGCCAGCACATTAGTTGAGGTCAGAGGTAATGGAGTTCCTAAATTGCTGTTATCTATCTTGACAGTACAACACTTGGCCAAATCCATATCTTCACCTGAGAAGACAACAGACTTGTTACCAGATAATGAAGTACTTAAAGGATCTGCCAGACCCTGATGTAATCCTTCCCTAGTTACATAAGAAACTGAACTGCAGCTTTTGTTCTGTTTTATATTCCCTGAAACAGTCTCCTGGTCCTGAAATACCAGCT
>NW_025394319.1:0-7191 GCF_016433145.1 Gracilinanus agilis
CTAGCTTTAATATTGAAATTTAGCCTAGCTTTGATATATTTACTTAAGAAATTATTATTTTAGATAAACCCTTTATATCTTCCTATCCTAATACCATCCCTGCTTTCCCTCCCTTACCTTATATGTCTGTGGAGTTAATAAGGAGAGTAATTAGAGAGGAGTTAAATCTGTGAAGGGTTACCTAATTGACAGCATTAATTATAGTTAGTCAGTCATCATTTATTCCCTTTAGATAGTAATAGTACATTGTAAAGCTGAGTTTAAAGGCAGGCCCTTACTCAGACTCCATCTTTACTTCCCTTCCCCCACCTGAGGTTCCTGAGACAACTGATAGGGCTTTCCTTTGATCTACCTTCCTAACAAACATCCTTCAAACAAAATAAACCCTTTTGTGTTCAACAGCCCTATTAGTGTAATTTATCTGTTAGTTATTAAGAGGGAAGAAGAGGGAAAGAGACAACATACTCTGGGCTTAGAGGGAAGCTGGGGCATCCATCTTGAAGGAAGGTGTTACTTCAAAACAAGTCCCTTCCTGTGAAATTAACTAAAGCCTGTTTGTTAATTTCAGTCTAGTCTATTTCCCTCAGCTTGTGTTTGAGTCTAAGTCCCAGTCTGTAAGCCTGCTGTGTTTGTCTGTTTAGTTTAATTTCTCCTCTCCCTGAAGATCTCTGTTTCCCTTCTGTGTTATACTCCTGACTTCAGTCCTATTATACCCTGAATCTCCTTTAGTCCCAGCCTACTTGTAACCAAGATTACCCACTTAGCAAGTCTCCAACATCCTCCTTTCAATTCCCTTATCCCAAACACCTTTCCTCAAATTACCCACATTACAACTGGCGAGCCAAGTCATACGAAATCTATCTTCTGAAGAAAAGAAAAAAAATGAATTGCACAAGATTGATTTTTATATTAAGCAGTCTATCGCTGCTTATTTGGTCTTTTATGCACGGAATGTGTGCATTTTGGCTGGTAAAAGTACCAAACATGATACAACAATTAATTGAAATCTACGACTATTATAAATGGTTTGCATTCACTTTAGCTGAATGCATATGCTTCATTCCAATAGCAGTGGCAATTGTTCTGGCTCTATGGCATTTTTTGGCAATTTTAAAAGCGGTCCTGACTCATCTGTTTAACTATTATAAGGTATCTGATTCAAAACAAGAAAATGATAACAAGGAACTAGTTGAAAACATAAAACTACGGTTCCTAGTGTTGAGGCAATTACGTGAAGGGAATGAACTCGATAAGCATACCATCTTACAACTTGAAATTGTAGAATCAAAAATTTTTAAAGGAAACAGAGAAAGATCAACCAATACAGAATGCAGTCGTCTCTGTCCTACCAATAGTAGACAGGACTATTGTGCAACCTGGAGAGGGGGTGGTGCATGTCAAAACATACAAGGCATTCACTCCTAGTGATATGGAGGTTTTAAAACGCCGTTTTCCCAGATTCTATGAAAAACCTTACAAAAGTCTAAAAGAATTAAAGTGGCTGTTCACACTTTTTAACCCTAGTTTCGACGATGTTGAATTTCTTTTGGGGGAATTTTACACTCCCTGGGAAAAGGAAAAATTCCTGACCGAAACTAGGATGAACCCAAATTTAGAATCATGGCTGTTAGTACATCAAGATCTAGATTTCACTCAACACGCCAACATGAGATACTTGTTAAGATGCAGGGCTGATCTTATCGAAGCAATGAGAAATTTTGCAAAAAGGCCAAATGCATGGCAAAAATTTGAGAAACTGAGGCAAGGGGAAGAAGAGCACCCGAGCAGTTTTCTAGACAGAGTTATTGATCATATAAGGAGACAATTTGTAAAGGGAACCTCAATCCCGATACAAAATTACTTCAGGCAAAGTTGTCCACAGTGGGAATCATTACCACTGGAGGATATTAGGAATCATGCAGCATATATACATGATTCCAAACAGAAAGAAGTGAGAATGGCTAGGCAATCTGACAATGAGAAAGATGAGATCATAGCAGACTTGAAGAGGAAATTAAAAAAGTCGAGACGGGAGAAAGAAATCGAAGAGGTGAAGAATTTTGCTCTTCAAACAAGTAGAAACCAGTTTAGACAACCTGCCAACAACACCCCAAAATCAAAATCAGTACCCCGATGCTACTTGTGTGGGAAGATCGGGCATGTGATTCGTTTTTGTAGATATAAGCAACAAATTGATTTTTCAAAACCCAATAATCAAAGAGATAATAGAAAAACATTTTATAATTCAAAGTGGGCTAGAAATAATGAATCAAATAGATATAACCAAGAAAAACATACGGATACTTGCTGCAATCACACATGCAAAAAGTACAGTCAAACACCTTCGTTAGATGATATGGAGAGATATATACAAATGGGCATGAAACCGAAAAAATCATTATGAATCGAGATTTCTAATTTAAAACCTATCAGTGTAATTTGGGTGTGGCAGAGTCTAAGAGAATTGAGGGAAGCAAAATGAGAAATCGAGGCAAAATAGAAAAGGTGTCTAAAGTAATCTACACAGAGGATACACATAGGTCTGTGGTAGATAATGAGTAATGGGAAGACATAATGCAAATGCGCAAAGAAATCTTTGGCATTAAGGAGGATGATTATATAAGGGATCAGCTTTCTCATTCCATATCACACATATTGGGTGGGAAGCATGAATCAAACCATTGCAAAGAATCACATCAAGAAAATTTGCAAACGGGTTTAGAATTAGATGCAATAGTTCTTTCCCATGCAATTGCTTTAGACACAAGGTCACAGTTAGAGGTTAAAGAGCAAAAAAGTCTAGATTTTGGCAAGAACTTGATTTTAAAGAAACGACCCACTGATTTAAAAGATGATAGCAGCTGTGTAGGAAAGTCAAAATCCACCTTTCTTAACCCCTTAGCTACAGAATTTCATCCTAAACTTTGGGGAAGAAATAGGGAACAGTTGCCTTCTTCTACAATCAGTGTGGCTGAACATAACATCGAGACTGTTACTGTGATTGATAAAAATAAAAATCATCTAATGTCAGTCACAAAAACAGTAGGGCAAAATAGGGAACAACAGTCAGCTTTTGAATCAGTAATTGAACCTGAAGTGTTGAAGGGAACACAATCTAACTATCATACAATCCTGGAGACTACTGAAGGAGAGATTGTTGATTTGAGGCTTGACAATTCTTTAAAAAGAAGAGTGGAAGATAGAACAAATCAAACTTCCATTTCTGAAGCCCTTAATGAAAGCCAACATGGAATTTGCAATAGTGACAATGACTTACAAGCTCTCAATGAGAGTATGCTCTTTAAGCCTGCTTTCTGTAATCCGGATTCTAAACTGAACTTGCCTAATGGTGCTATAGGAAGTTTGAGTTTAGAGACAAAAGACCATACACAACAAAGAATCAATGACAAGTGTACACAAAATACTGAGGATTCTTTATTACCCCTAGTGCCAGTGAAGTCCAATGACAGTGGAGAACCCTTAGTTACTTTAGAAATCGGGGGTGGGGTGGGGTGAGGGTGGGTACACTATGAAGGATTACTGGACACGGGGGCAACTTGTTCCATACTACAAGAACCACCTGAAGGATGTCAATTTCAAGGCAGTTTAAGAGTAAGAGGAGCTTCTGGGGTAGCACAACAAGTCCTGAAGCTAAAAGTTAAAATGTTAAAATTTGGACCTCTGATTCTTGAACACACCTTCCTATTGATGCCATCATGTCCTTCAAACCTCGTGGGAAGAGATCTTCTATGCAAATTGGCTGCAACCATCCAATGTCAACCGGATGGACAAATTTATTTACACATACCTAAGAGATCTCTGAAACACCATCCCATTTTATTTTTAGACACATGTAGTGAGGAACCATCATACCAATCAACTGATAACATCTATGAGGTTCCAGATGATATTCCAGATTATGTGTGGGCTAAAAATTCAAATGAGGTGGGCAGGATATTGTCAGTGGAACCAGTAAAGATAGAGGTGAAAGAAGGCTTACCTCCAAGAATTCCTCAGTTCAGACTTAGTCAAGAAGCGATAGAAGGAGTGAAACCCATCATAGAGAGTTTATTGGAGCAGGGCATATTAAAATATGGATTTTCGCGATACAATACACCAATCATGCCAATAAAGAAAGCAAAATTATCTCCTGATGGAAAGACTCAATGGCGTTTGGTTCAAGATCTAAGAGCAATAAATGACCATGTGCAAAAGACCTATGCTGTGGTACCAAATCCATCGCAAATCATTGCAGCAATTCCACCTGAAGCTGCTTGGTTTACTGTTCTGGACTTGAGCTCTGCATACTTCTCTGTTCCCCTGCACAGAGATAGCCAAAAGCTGTTCGCTTTCTCCTGGGAGGGTAAATCTGTTTTCTGGATGCGTTTGCCCCAGGGATTTGCAGATTCAGCTTCACTCTTTTGCCAAATTCTGCAGAGAGATCTTGAGTCGATAACATTCCTTGACAGCAAAATGGTACATTATGTTGATGACATCCTGCTAATGTCACCATCTGCTGAAGTCTGTTACACTGATAGCGTACACTTGATCAAAGAGCTAGGCAAAAGGGGTCATAAAATTTCCAAATCGAAACTTCAATTCGTAAAGGAAAAAGTAAATTATTTAGGATTCATCCTAGAAAAAGGCTCCAGAAGAATTTCCAAAAAGAGAACACAAGATATACAAAATTTGAGTTTGCCTAAGACCAAAAAGCAACTCAGGGCAATCATAGGAATAACGAGCTTCTGTAGAAACTGGATTCCAGGTTATGCTTACATCGCAAGACCTCTGATAGAGCTAACCAAGAAGGAAGTTCCAGGACCGTTAAAGCTGAATAAAGAACATATCCATGCATTAGAGAAATTGAAATCACTTACTCTATCAGCTCCAGCCCTTGGTATCCCTGATCATGACAAACCATTCCTACTATATGTGCATGAAGACAAAGGGATAGCCTCCAGTGTTCTCACACAAACATTTGGAAATAGACTTAGACCAGTTGCTTATTACAGCTCTAAGTTAGATTCAGTGATTTGTGGTATGCCTAGTTGTTTAAAAGCCATAGCTGCTGTAGCCATCATGATTAGAAAATCTTCATCCTTGGTATTAGGGAGTGAACTGAAAGTATTTTCCCAACACCAAGTGGAATCTACTTTAAGAAACACCAACTTATAGGCATTCACTTCTCAGAGACTATCAAGATACCAAGCGATTCTGTTGGCTAGTGAAAATATAACTTTTCACCGGTGCAGAAACATAAATCCTGCAACTCTGATTCCAGATTTACCTCTGGAAGGAGAAAGTCTACACATCTGTGAAGATGCACTTAACATTGTGCATAAAACAAGACCTGATTTAGAGGATAAGCCAATGAAAGACCCTGATATTACCTTATTCACAGATGGATCATCACAAGTAGTAGACAATCAGAGATATACTGAAGCAGCCATAGTGACAGCTAAAGACATGTCCCTACAACAACGACCACAAGACCCAGAAACTATGCAAAACAAAGATCAATTAGCACCAACTGAACAATCAAGCAAGTCCTCAGTAAATCCAAAATCTATTCATAAGACCATAGAAACAGAGCAACAAACAGAACAACAATCAGAGCATGAATCAGAAGCAGAAGTAGACCAAGAACCAGTATATAATCAGATTTTACACCCAAATGATTATCCCAATCTCAATCACTTAGAAGAATCATCTGTAAATAATTATGATAATGAAAAAGAATCAATGAAGGAAGAAGACACAACATTTGATTTGCAATCAATACCAGATCTAGAAACTGATGACGACGAATGAATGAAAGCACAAAGACTTAATTACGAACTTTTATTTTTTGGTTACCTATAATAATCATCTTTATTAAAATCATAAAAGAAAAGAAGAAGAGAAAATAATCATATATGATAGACATTTAAAAATTTGTTCCTGACACAAGTCAGAAGGTGACAAGCGCTGGTGCATCAAAGCAACATAAATCAGAAGTTGACAAGAGCGGGTACATCGAACATCTCACTTGTTGCTGACTACGCAGATCTTCACGAGGACAGCAAACCTGAGAACTACAAAGACATCTGTGACCAACTACATCTATCATAAAGAGGACATCCACACTGTGAAGAGGAACATCGAATCAGCGTGGGACACATGTATTTGGAAAAGAGATAACTTACACCCAACAGAATTCTCACTGCACACAACAGTAGATTCCATCCAAGCAGTACATGCTAATTGCAAAAGAATTCCGGTGGAGTAAGTATGTAACATGTCATTACATGGATAAGTCAATAGACAACACATAAAACATTTTCCTGACTTCACATTTACATGTAAAACATAAACTTTCACTTAAGAGAGAAGGGTATATCTGCCTTAGTAAAAGAAAGTCTCTTACTATGGTACAGACACCGTTCTACTCAAATCACCTGACATGTCATGTACATATGTAATTTTGATTACTAACCATTAGCAATAAGTTTACTAACACACAGGGACAGTTTAGTTAGTTTAGTAAGTTAGTACAGGGACAGATCTTTCTAAAATTTTCTTTGTAAATATTGTACATAACAAAGGTCTTTGGTTTAACCAATAGACTTACAAAAGATATAGGCTTACTTATTATTACTAACATTTCTAACATAGGCATAAGTGTACTAACCTATTCATACACTAACTTTAGCAAGAGAACTATAATTTAGAAGTATATTTGGAAAAAATTTGCAAAACTTTTCTTAGTTAATATTATCTGAGTAGTTCATAAAATTAGGTAATGCATAGATAGGATTCATTATTTTGTTCTAGTTAGCAAAAATTAGCCTTAAAAATGTGTGAATGTTTAAAATGTAATTTGTTTTCCTTTCTGTTCAAAAAAATTTTTTTTGGAAAAAATGAAACCCCCATTCCTCTCCTATACTTTTACCTTATCCCATCTTAGTTTTAGCTTATTAAGTTGTAGCATAGTTTAGGAGATAGCAACATTTTATTATTTTGCAAACTTAGTTAGGGATAAGAGCTTAGTAAGAATTTAGCTTAGTATAAGAGTAGTAATCCCTTAGACTTTAGTAACTATTAAAATGGTGCTAGTTGCACATTTTGAAAAGAAAAGGGGCATTTGTAGTATACAGAATTGGGGTATAGTTTTTTCTAGCTTTGGCTGGGTTCCAAAAGCTGTTAGAGGTT
>NW_025394320.1:0-1330 GCF_016433145.1 Gracilinanus agilis
CAGTTAGCATTTTTGCTCCTGATAATCTTCTATAAAAAGGAGTTAGTTAAGTTAGTGGTAATATTGTTATAGGATCTTCAAATTGTTATGTTTTCAATGCTTCAATGAACTGTTTTTCAATCACTGAACTAACTTTAATATGCAAACTGAGATATCCTTTTTCTCCTCTCCAAAAACAAAACAAAAATAATTACGTAAACTTACAAACTACCCATAATATGTATGAAAAGTATGATTTTATTCAAGCAGGAAAAACAATTGTTTTGGGAAGGTTTAGTTAATGTGTTTATGATCAAGTTACTAAACATTATTCTTTTTTTTAAAGGCAATGGGGGTTATCCAGTATCACCCAGCTGGGAAGTGTCTGAGTTCAGATTTGAACGTAGGACCTCCCATCTCTAGGCCTGGCTCTCAAACCACTGAGCTATCCAGCTGCCCCCTAAATTTTATTCTTGATTCATGCTGTCGCCTGCTTATCTTAAGAATTGGATCTTTATTATATTAAAAGAAGGGTGAGACAATTCAATTTGAAAATGTAATTCATCTGCTTAATTAGAGACTGAATAAGTTAATAAGATGGTGAGGAATATTGAAAGAAAGGAAAGAAGGATTGGTGTGTGTGGTATTCCTTTGACGAATGAAAAAGAAGCCAATGAAAGGAGATACAAAAGACAAGACAAGGGAAGAGTGCCAGTTATTACTTTATATAGTCATAAAAGACAATAAATTTGAAATATGATGAACTTGGAAAAAGTGTTTATTAAACTCAACGAAATACAGCTAAATGATGAAAATAACAGGGAAAATTATTATAGTCTTTACATATAACATATATATGAATGTCAGTATTATACATACTTTATAATACCAAATATTTCTTTCTCATTTTTAGCTTGTGGTCAGGAAAAATAGTTAATATACCTAAAAACAAGTATACTACCTTGTCTTTAAAGGATGTTATTGTTTTTCTAATCATTTGTCCAAATTGGAATAATCACAACTATAAATCTTTTACAAAATGATTATAAGCAATATTTATATAGGGCAAAGGAGCCGTCCATATTTTACTTCATTTAAACCAGTGATTCCCAAAGTGGGTGCTACAGCCCCCTGGTGGGTGCTGCAGCAATCCAGGGGGCCAATGATGGCCACAGGTGCATTTATCTTGCCTATTGATTGCTATTAAAATTTAAAAAAGAAATTCCAGGGAGCTAAGTAATATTTTTTTTCTGGAAAGCAAGTGGTAGACCAAAAAAGTTTAGGAACTGCTGATTTAAACCTTATTTACAGATAAGAAAACTGAAGCTTAGAGAAGGTACGTGGCTTTCCC
>NW_025394321.1:0-1733 GCF_016433145.1 Gracilinanus agilis
GGGGAAGGTCAGGGGTAGCAAGCTATCTGGGTGAGGTTAGGGGAAATCAGACCCAGGGTTGGGTTTGCAGGGCCTTATATAGTTACAGCCCAACTGCCAGTTGGCACTTGCCCCATGGTGCATGCCATCAGCAAGATTCCATTCAGGGTAACTGACAGGTTTGCCCAGGGCAATATTGCATGCAAAATTCCTGCACAACAGGCGCTGCACTGGGCCCTTATAAAGATGAAACAGTCCTTGCCCTGGAGGAAACGAGTTAGTAGGAACATTGTCCCTTCGCTTCATGGGTGAGAAAATGAAACCCCAGAGGAATTCGAGCATGGGTCCACCTCCCACAGGGAGTGAGCAGCAAAGCTCAGTTTCAAACCCAGGGCCTTTGACTTCAAGCCTTCTCCTCTTTCTATTGCATCAACCAACTCAATTAATTTCTCAACTTGGGTCAACTCTACAGAAACATGTCAGTCAATTAGCATTTATTAAACCCCTCTGATGTACCAGCCAAGCAAAGCCGATTCCTCTCCCCAAGCAGCTCCCAGTCTAAGGAGCAAACAGATCCAGTGGATTCTTGTCCTTTATGGCAGCTGTATTCTATAAAATACAGAGGAATGAATGGGTGTTTAGGAGAAATCCCCATCAGCTTCCCATGAGCCCCTAGGCTTTCTGACGCAGCCTCCCAGGCTGATGGGTACTTTTCTCTTCCTTTTCCAGGTCGTACCATCAGGCCTGAGCAAAGCTTACCTAACTCACCCTCAGGGACACTGGGCAGTCCTTCAGCACTACTCTGAGGGTCCATTTTAAACCAACAAAAAGCACAAAAAATGTGGCAGTAAATAGACACAAAAAAAGTTTATGGTGTCATTTATGGTGTCACCCTTTTCTGGAAATGTACTTGTTATTGGACAACTCAAATTTTTAGCTACTCTGTTCATATCTGCAAATGATGGCAAAGTGTCAAAAATATCGATTTGGGGGTTACGAAGAAATTTTAGGAAGTAAATTTACAATTGAAGAAAAGGAATTCGCAAATACAGAATTCACAAATAATGAGAATTGACTTTATATACATCTATATACATCTATATACATCTATTGACTCTATATGCATCTACATACATACTCTCTACATAGATATAAGATAAACAGGAAATAATTACCAGAGGGAAGGCACTAGAATGAAGAGGGGTCAAAGAAAGCTTCCTGTAGAAGGTTTTATATTAAAACTGTAAATCTAACAATAGAAACTCCTGAACTACTTTAAAATTATTAAATTTTTAAAATTAAATTAAAATTCTGAGGTGTTTCTCTCCCTCTCCATCCTACACTAGAGAAGGAATCATTTGACAAAAAAAATATAGATGTATATATAAAACCATGTCAAGCATAGTTCTACTTATTAGTTCTTTTTCTGGAGGTGGAATCATAGTTATAATTAAAAAATATTGCTGTTATTTATACAGTGTCCTCCTGATTCTGCATGTTTTGCTCTTCCTAATTTCATGAAGATCTTTCCATGTTTTGTTTTGTTTTTTTAATTAACCTGCTCGTCATTTCGTACCAAGCAGCGGTATTCCATCACTACCGTATGCCACAACTTCTTTGGCCATTTCCCAATTGATGGGCATCCTTTCAATTTCCAGAGATGCTAGAAATATTTTAGAACATATAGGTTCCCTTTTCCCCTCATCCCCTTGGGAAACAGACTTAATAATGCTATTACTCGGTTAAAGGTATAT
>NW_025394322.1:0-5787 GCF_016433145.1 Gracilinanus agilis
ATATATATGTATATATATATATATAACAATATTAACTCTATCATGCTTGAAAAGAATGTCAATCAGACTTTAAACTTCATTTGTTGAATTCAGCACTCAGATGGAAATAAAAGTATGAATTATTCCAGGCCTTATGAGAGTATGAAAGAGATGATAAGTAATATAGTTCCTGACTTCAGGGGACTGAACAGTTTTTTTTCAGTTATAGACATTTGACTAACTTAGTCTGAGTGAGTTTGAAAGTGAGAATTCATTTGTATTTTGAAAAAAAAAACTCTCTGAAACTTTATTCTGTTACATGGAAATTCAAAAGCAGAGGAAACCCTTGGTTGAAGTGATCACAGAATATTGGCCTAAATTGTCCATGGTAAAATAGAGAAAGCAAATAAATTTTTAAACAATCTAAGCAGATGGGCTCTGTGCAGATACATTTCAAGAGGCTTAGTGAACCTGTACAGGCTAGTTGCTATGGAAAAAACCCCCAAATTTAGGAGAATTAAATAAGCTTCATACCAACAGTTCTGGAGGCACAGGAGTCATATCCAGTGTTTCTTGTTCTTCTAGAATAAATAACTGGTTCTGTTTGTGTGACCTTGGGTGAGCTACTTAACCTCACTGGGCCTGAGTTTCTTCATTTGTAAAATGAGGGGATAGGACTAGATGACCTTCTTAGGTCCCTTCTAACTCTAAATCTCTGAGCCTATGAACTCAAGGTGAGTTTCTTGGCCATTGAAAAGGAAACCATTACAGATGCCAGGCTAATTGGTTGTATTCTGTGAAGGAAAAAAAAAGAGAAGGATTCTTCCATATTGAGGCAAAAATTTCTAGCATGGCTCCAGGATCCTCTAACTGAGTCGCTTTATCACCACCACTAAAACAGGTCTTAGGGGAAAAAAAAAAAAACATGAAAAACGTTACCTTTTATCATGTTTTTTTTTTTACATTTTTCACACAGGATGTCTCCATACCAGGAGACGACTTTGGTTGGGCGGGAGACTGGAGCCCCACAGAGAATATGGGAGTCTCCCACCTGTACTGGGAGGGTTGGCAGGTATAACATGTGTTGTCATGTGAGTCCATGAGAGCATCTGGGGTTTTCTATTTCCTTGCCTTTCAGTGTGGCAGGGGAAGCCTTTGACTCCAAAGCATTCTACTGGTTTCTGTCTGTGGCTTATCCATGAACAGTGGCTTGGAAATGTCAAAGCATGAGGAGCATGCAATTGAAAAGCATGTGCTGCTTATCATCCTCCACAGGAATATGCATGGGGGAAGATCTGTACAGAGCTCACGTCTGACGCCAGCGATGTCTTTCTTTCCTACAGAATTCATTAAAGGCTTCAAATCGGAAGAAGAAGAGGACAAGCTTTAAAAGGAAAGCCAGCAAAAAAGGAACTGAAGTAAGTGGGGTTATGAAATGCTGAAGGGGGACAGAGGATAATGAGTCCAGTCTGAGGTCCTGGGAGAGAGCCTATTTGAGTATACAGGAGAGGAGAGAATTCATTTATCTGTTATCTTTCCAATGTCTTTAAATCCAGAAGGCTTGATGAACTTGTTTAAGCAGGAAGAGAGAGATGGAGACAAAGAGATGCCTACTTCACTTTTTGACCTTGTACATATGGCATTTAAGCTAAGACATAACTTTTAAAGTTTTATCGCCTCAATTACTGACGCTTTCTTATTTCAGCTGGAAAATAAAGGCCGGCCATTTGTGATAAAACCCATCTCCTCTCCACTCATGAAACCACTGCTCATATTTGTGAATCCCAAGAGTGGAGGCAACCAGGTAAGATCATCTTCCTGAACCTAGTTCAGAAACTTCAGTGCAAAAACTAGGCTCTCCCCTTCAACCAAAATAGCACCACCAGAGCTTGGAGCATCAGGGGAAAATCCACAGGTGGCTGAATTAGGCTATCGTTCTGGTGAGGAGTAGCATCACAGAGGCCTTTAGCTAGTTAACACAAACCAACAGTGTGAAAGCAAAAGTCATTCTTTAGAGCAGCATGTTTGTGGCACATTTTTATTGATCTATAGAACTTGTACCACCCGAAGTCCATACTTCTCAAGACAGATTTAAAAAAACAAAAAAATAACAACAAAAATAACAAAAAGTCAGAAGACTTCCTCATCTTTCCCATGTGTCCTACTTCTTTATAGCTCCTGGTCATTGCTTCCTGAAACACCCAGGCTTTGTATTGAGGATTTGGAGGGTGGTAAAGTGGTCCATAGTGGACATTTAAAAATATTTTATTGCAACTTCAGTATTTTTGGGTTGGAAAATAACTTCAATCTATTCTCTTGCTTCTAGGAAAGGTTATACCTAGATCATTCCATAATTTGTAATTGCCTTTTCCTGATAAATCTTCTGGACAAAGCTAGGATACATTAGAAAGTACCCTGGTTTTTTGGGAAAAGATCTGAGTTCAAATCACAACTTATCTATTTACCCCTGTGTGAACAAATCACTTTACTGCTCAGACCTGGTTTTCTTCACTTGCAAAATGAGGTAGCTGAATTAGACCACCTCTAAGGCCTCTTCTCCTCCTTCCCCTCTTCCCTCTCCCCATTACCTTTTGTCTTAAATTGAAAATACTGGTTCCAAGGCAAGAGTAGTAAGGACTGGGAAGTTGGGGTTGAGTGTCTTGCCCAGGATCAGTCACACAGTTAGGAATCTAAGGCATCTTCTAACTATGATTCTATAACCCTGGAAAGGCAGCTCCATAATTTCCTCTGATAAAATTCTTTCAAATTCTTATAACCCTTATGGTTAAGAGGTTCCTCTTGAGATAATTTCTCCCTACTATATTTTAGACTTAGTTTCCTTTACCTCATCCTCAAAAAAGGGAACAATGTATATGCCTCCACAAATTCTTATCAATTTTTATTACACTTTGTAATTGTGGTTCAATCATTTTTTGGTCATGCCCAACTCTTCATGACTCCGTTTGGGGTTTTCTTGGCAAAGATACTGGAGTGGTTTGCCATTTTCTTTTCCAGCTCACTTTACAGAGAGGAGTTGATACAAACATGGGTAAGTGACTTGTCTAGGGTCACACAGATAGTAAGTGTTTGAGGCTCGATTTAAACTAGGTCTTCCTGACTTTAAACTTGGTGCTCTGTCCACTGTGCCAACTAGTGTAATATAGAAAATGGCAGCATGGAATTCCTGCAAAATACAGGGTCAAGCCTCACTCAGAATTCCAAGGTACCTCCCCCCCGGAGAACGTTGGTTGAGGCTTGACCCTGTATTTTGCAGGAATTCCATGCTGCCATTTTCTATATTACACTAGCTTTCTAAAATACTTTTACAGTTATTACTGAGTTGAGTCTCAGAAAAGCTCTGTGGGTTATGGGATAATATTATTATTCCAGTTTTGAAAATAAGAAAATTAAGGTTCATCAAAGTAAATTAATATACCAGAGGTCACATGACTTGTAAGTGAGCCAGGATTTGAAATTGGGTCTTTTGATTTGCCCTTAATTATAAAGTGTAACATGGTATAGTGGATGGAGAGCTGTTCTTAGTGTTAAGATGACATGGCTTTTTATGTCCTTAGGCTACTCCAAGACTAAATTTCAGAGCTAGTACCCATCTACTTTGGTAAGGGGATGTTACCTCATTGGAAGTACCCTATATCAATCCAATCAAAGGGCTGGCACCATCCCTACATGGAATGTAATTGCTAGATAAAGTTACTGGCATAACTGATGAATTATGGAGATGTACGATTGCAAAGTGGGAAAAAACATTCTACTTATAATGGAAGAACTAGATTCAAATCCCAGCTCTAATGCTTACAAGTTGTATGTCCTTGGGTATGTTACCTTTGTGAGGCTCAGCGATTTTACCTACAAAATCAAGATAATAATAGAGCCCTATAAATTTCATTTGAATCATTGCAGTAATCCTGTGAGGTAGTTGGAGCAGATATTGTTCCCATTTCAAGATAAGGAAATAGAGTTAACCAGAAGTTGTAACTAATCTAAGAGGTCATGATTGTCAAGTGACAGAGCACAGACTCAAAACACAGTATCCAGGCTCCAATCCGAGTTCAGGGTCCAAATTCTCCTTCAAGTATCCCCTACATTTTTATAAAGAGTCTTCAGTGGGACTTTTTTCTACTTGAATGACCTATTTCCATGTAATTAGAATTGTCAAGATGGTCTTCCTGTTGACTTAGGAACTGAGAATTTAAAGGGTTTTATTGGCTTCAGCTCCTCTTGTAACTGGAATTTGAGATACTTCAATCTCCAGATAGAGTCAGGAGAATCAGCCAAAAATCAGTTAAGGTTGCTGTAGTACCCCAAGAATGAATAAATGATAAAGCTTTCACTAATTGCTTACTATGTTCCAAGAAAACCCTAAATGGGGTCACAAAGAGTCAGAAATGACTGAAAAACAATTAAACCAATCATGTGCCAAGTTCTGTGCTAATCACTGGGGATGCAAAAACCAGAAAACAAGTTCTTTGGTGGAACAAGCTTAGAATGAATAAATGTTCAACCAATTACTACAGATATAAGAAAACAAGATAATTGCTGCCTCTGAGAAACTTTCATTCTAATGGGACAAAACTGCTCATACAAAGGAGACCTAAGTGGGGCAGGAATTAAGCAAGAGGCGTTATGGGTAGGGAATGATTAGGAAGTGATGGAGACACCTGATTCTGGGCAAGATTAAGCAAAAGCTCTTCTTTCAGAGCCCAGAATAGTCCCAGGGTCAGGTTCCAGTGGGAAGGCATGGGGAGGTTATGAATCAGAACTGAAGGTGGTACGAGATTTTTTTTAACCCTTAATCTGTCCTAAAATTGATACTAATTATTGGTTCCAATACAGAAGAATGGTAAGGAGGAGGCAATTGAGGTTAAGTGATTTTCCTAGGATCACACAGCTGGGAAGTGTCTGAGACCAGCTTTGAACCTAGGACCTCCTCTCTCCAGGCCTGTTCTTCTATCCACTGAGCCAAGGAGCTGCTCCCCCACCCGGCAGTGTGAGATTAATGTTGCTAATGACGATGATGAGTAACTACTAAGATAGTCACCTTAATGTTATATTTTGTTCCATTTTGGTTTCCCTTCTTTTAAAATCATTTCTCAGAGCATGAAAAATGGCAGTCTCTCATCTATATTGGCAAATTCTGGTTTTCATATTTAAATGGTGATTATCATCTTGATGCACCAAGAATAAAATGTACAATTGGGATATGTTCCCCAGGGATGAGGATTAAATATATATTAACATCTTAGTTCTCTTGTTTGGTCCATCTTGTGACCAATAAAACACATGCCTTGCTGGCTTTAGGTGTGCAGTTGGCAATCATGGAACAGAGTAAAAGCAACTGGAATTTAATTCACGACCATGATTGCTTGAGGACCCTTTTTTCCCCAGTTATTGCCAGATTGTCCAACATCCTGATCTGTATTAGGAGCATCAGGGCCAGCCAACATGGTGTAGTGCTTATACTAAATTATAACGTACGTTAAAAAATACATATAAAATGCCACTTGTGAAACTCAGCATTGTTCTACAACTTGGGAGGAGGGTGGTGGTTAGAAGAACTTGTTCCCTTCCCCTCTTGACAGAATGCAGCAAACATTT
The DNA here is from genome assembly GCF_016433145.1 of Gracilinanus agilis. Lineage (NCBI taxonomy): Eukaryota > Metazoa > Chordata > Mammalia > Didelphimorphia > Didelphidae > Gracilinanus > Gracilinanus agilis. Next base: position 5,596 of record NW_025394322.1, read on the forward strand.
ATAAAACACTTAATAATTCTGTAAACTTTGAAGCTGTAACTGTGATATATCTGAATAGAACTTTTTATAGCTTAGCCTGTGACATAACTGACAAAATACTTTTCAAAAGGACCATGTCCCTTTCCATAGCTAATATGACGCTAAAACATTTCAGTAAAAAAAGAAAAAAGAATATGTGTATATATATATATA
>NW_025394323.1:0-1364 GCF_016433145.1 Gracilinanus agilis
CAGTTAGCATTTTTGCTCCTGATAATCTTCTATAAAAAGGAGTTAGTAAGTTAGTGGTAATATTGTTGTAGGATCTTCAAATTGTTATGTTTTCAATGCTTCAATGAACTGTTTTTCAATCACTGAACTAACTTTAATAGGCAAACTGAGATATCCTTTTTCTCCTCTCCAAAAACAAAACAAAAATAATTACGTAAACTTACAAACTACCCATAATATGTATGAAAAGTATGATTTTATTCAAGCAGGAAAAACAATTGTTTTGGGAAGGTTTAGTTAATGTGTTTATGATCAAGTTACTAAACATTATTCTTTTTTTTTAAAGGCAATGGGGGTTATCCAGTATCACCCAGCTGGGAAGTGTCTGAGTTCAGATTTGAACGTAGGACCTCCCATCTCTAGGCCTGGCTCTCAAACCACTGAGCTATCCAGCTGCCCCCTAAATTTTATTCTTGATTCATGCTGTCTCCTGCTTATCTTAAGAATTGGATCTTTATTATATTAAAAGAAGGGTGAGACAATTCAATTTGAAAATGTAATTCATCTGCTTAATTAGAGACTGAATAAGTTAATAAGATGGTGAGGAATATTGAAAGAAAGGAAAGAAGGATTAGTGTGTGTGGTATTCCTTTGACGAATGAAAAAGAAGCCAATGAAAGGAGATACAAAAGACAAAACAAGGGAAGAGTGCCAGTTGTTACTTTATATAGTCACAAAAGACAATAAATTTGAAATATGATGAACTTGGAAAAAGTGTTTATTAAACTCAACGAAATACAGCTAAATGATGAAAATAACAGGGAAAATTATTATATTCTTTACATATAACATATATATGAATGTCAGTATTATACATACTTTATAATACCAAATATTTCTGTCTCATTTTTAGCTTGTGGTCAGGAAAAATAGTTAATATACCTAAAAACAAGTATACTACCTTGTCTTTAAAGGATGTTATTGTTTTTCTAATCATTTGTCCAAATTGGAATAATCACAACTATAAATCTTTTACAAAATGATTATAAGCAATATTTATATAGGGCAAAGGAGCCATCCATATTTTACTTCATTTAAACCAGTGATTCCCAAAGTGGGTGCTACAGCCCCCTGGTGGGTGCTGCAGCAATCCAGGGGGCCAATGATGGCCACAGATGCATTTATCTTTCCTATTGATTGCTATTAAAATTTAAAAAAGAAATTCCAGGGAGCTAAGTAATATTTTTTTCTGGAAAGCAAGTGGTAAGCCAAAAAAGTTTAGGAACTGCTGATTTAAACCTTACAATAAGTCAGTGAGACTGCTGCTAGTTTTTTCTCCCCATTTTACAGATAAGAAAACTGAAGCTTAGAGAAGGTACGTGGCT
>NW_025394324.1:0-2417 GCF_016433145.1 Gracilinanus agilis
GAATTCACATCCCAGAACTGAGGGGATAAAAGTGAGGAGGGGGGCTGGGAAAGGCTAACTGCCTTTCTAACTGCCTAACTACTCAGGCTAAGGAAATGGCCAGAGACTATTCTGTGGTTTTTGATGATCATTTCCTCTTTAGGTACTCTTGATTCCATTTCCTCCCATCTTCTCTATCAGTTGGCAACATTAATATCCTCCTTTTCTCCATTCTTTAATGTCTTCCTTTTTACTGGTTTATTCCCTTTTGCCTTCAATCATGCCCAAGTCTCTAACATCCTTGAAAAACTTTCTGGATGTTTAATTTCCCCTCTAGCTATTGTCCCATACCTCTTCCTTTAACAGTTAGCCTTATAGAAAGTAGTCTGGCTGGTTAGTGGATTCTTTCTAACTTTGCCATCTGGGACAAAATAGATCTGGGAAGTTTTCATTCCTGATTTTTTGAAATACCGTGTTCAGACTTTTTAAAAATCATGCTTTTCAGGGAGTCCAGTGATTCTTTGTTTCTTCTTGACCTGTTTTCCAAATTGATTGTTCTTAATATCTGTTAACTTATATTTTCTTCTGTTGTTTTCTTCTCTACTGATTTTTTTTGTTTTCTTCTAGTATTTCTTGTGGTCTCTTGTAGTCATTTATTTCTGTTTGATCTATTCTAATTTTCAGGGAATCCATTATCTGATTAGGATTTACCCCTTTCTGTTCTAAGTTATTTATTCTCCTTCCAATTCTTTCCTCCAGTATTTTTACTTCATTTTGGGGCTTCATTTAGTTTCTTCTCAGTATACATGTGGCCCTCATGGAAAAATCCATTTTTTTTCCTTTGAGGCTCAGCTTGGAGTTTTTATTATAACAATTTACAATATTATAATTATAATATCTGCAAATATATTAATTATATATGGTATAAATTATAAGGTTACTTGTTCCTTCTAGGTTGGATTTTGGGGCATCTCTGGGTCTATAATCATTCTTTATATTGGTTGGTGTTTTCTTCAGTTCACTTATCATTCCAGCCTTGTTTTGAAACTGGAGCTTTATGCCAGGGCAAAGCTCTATGTCCTGCTATACTTTTGGGTAGAGTAGTAACCCTTGCTTGGTATTTACTTGGGTTTCTGTATTGCCCTCCACCTCCCAATAAGATTAGATGACTTCCAACCATCTTCGAGGTTCAGAGCCCTAGATATTTAGGGTACTCCCTCTATGGTATCTTAGGTGTTCAGAGAAGACTAGTACCTCTGGCGTGAGGGCTTGCCAAGCCCTTTTCAGAGCAGTGTCCTCCTCTGGTGTCTATCAGACACCCACCTCTCACCTGTGGCTCCAAGCTTCTTGGAGCTTCTTTGTTTCACCTACTGGAAGGAGAATAAATAACTTAGAACAGAAAGGGGTGAATCCTAATCAGATAATGGATTCCCTGAAAATTAGAAGAGATCAAAGAGAAGTCAATAACTCCAGGAGACAGTAAAAAATACTAGAACAAAATCAAAAGATTAAGGGAGGAAAGAGAAGAAAATATGTTAGCAGATATTAAGAACAACCAACCTGGAAAACAGGTCAAGAAGAGATCCTTTAAGAATTACTGGCCTCCCTGAAAACAATGTTTTGTTTTGTAAGTCTAAGCACTATATTTCAAGAAATCATGAATGAAAACTCCCCTAGATCTATTTTGCCCGAGATGATAATGATCTACTAACCATCTCCTGAAAGAAACTCAAAAGGAAAACACTCAGAAAATCATAGCCTGAATCTAGAACTTTCCAAAGAAACAAGTCCTGCCAGCATACAGAAAGGAGCTCAGGTATTGAGAAACAAGGTCAGGATCACAAATCAGCTTCTACTCTACACAGGAAGACAATTGCAAATACAGTATTCTAAAAGGGAAAACAGTTTAAATGGACCTTTAATGGAAGAAAGGACTTTTTAGCATTTCTGATGAAAAGGCCACAACCACAATCAAAAGACAAACAGAAGAGTCAAAAGAAATCTAGAGTGGTAAATTTACTTGGGTCTTCAGAAGGAGCTGAATGATGATGGGGTGCTAACAATCTAAGGGCAATGGGGGTGGGGAGAATAAACAAGGATCCCTTCAAGACCTTAATGTCCTCCCAGAAAGAGGAGTTTGACACAGGAGGCACAAACATCCATTGTTCAATATGGCCACTTGTTGGAGCAATTTTACTTTATTATGCTTATTTCTTACAAGGCTTATTTTGAGGGAGGAGAAGGAGAATAGCATCAATGAAGTCGAGAGACAGAGAGAAAGATGGACAGAGAGAGAGACAGAGAAAAAGAAAGAGACAAAGACAGAGAAAGAGAGAAAGACAGAGACAAAATCAGAAACAAAGAGAGAGAGAGAGAGACAGAAACAGAGAGAGAGACAGAGAGAAAGACTGAGAGACAGAAACGGAAAGACAGAGAGA
>NW_025394325.1:0-2417 GCF_016433145.1 Gracilinanus agilis
TCTCTCTGTCTTTCCGTTTCTGTCTCTCAGTCTTTCTCTCTGTCTCTCTCTCTGTTTCTGTCTCTCTCTCTCTCTCTTTGTTTCTGATTTTGTCTCTGTCTTTCTCTCTTTCTCTGTCTTTGTCTCTTTCTTTTTCTCTGTCTCTCTCTCTGTCCATCTTTCTCTCTGTCTCTCGACTTCATTGATGCTATTCTCCTTCTCCTCCCTCAAAATAAGCCTTGTAAGAAATAAGCATAATAAAGTAAAATTGCTCCAACAAGTGGCCATATTGAACAATGGATGTTTGTGCCTCCTGTGTCAAACTCCTCTTTCTGGGAGGACATTAAGGTCTTGAAGGGATCCTTGTTTATTCTCCCCACCCCCATTGCCCTTAGATTGTTAGCACCCCATCATCATTCAGCTCCTTCTGAAGACCCAAGTAAATTTACCACTCTAGATTTCTTTTGACTCTTCTGTTTGTCTTTTGATTGTGGTTGTGGCCTTTTCATCAGAAATGCTAAAAAGTCCTTTCTTCCATTAAAGGTCCATTTAAACTGTTTTCCCTTTTAGAATACTGTATTTGCAATTGTCTTCCTGTGTAGAGTAGAAGCTGATTTGTGATCCTGACCTTGTTTCTCAATACCTGAGCTCCTTTCTGTATGCTGGCAGGACTTGTTTCTTTGGAAAGTTCTAGATTCAGGCTATGATTTTCTGAGTGTTTTCCTTTTGAGTTTCTTTCAGGAGATGGTTAGTAGATCATTATCATCTCGGGCAAAATAGATCTAGGGGAGTTTTCATTCATGATTTCTTGAAATATAGTGCTTAGACTTACAAAACAAAACATTGTTTTCAGGGAGGCCAGTAATTCTTAAAGGATCTCTTCTTGACCTGTTTTCCAGGTTGGTTGTTCTTAATATCTGCTAACATATTTTCTTCTCTTTCCTCCCTTAATCTTTTGATTTTGTTCTAGTATTTTTTACTGTCTCCTGGAGTTATTGACTTCTCTTTGATCTCTTCTAATTTTCAGGGAATCCATTATCTGATTAGGATTCACCCCTTTCTGTTCTAAGTTATTTATTCTCCTTCCAGTAGGTGAAACAAAGAAGCTCCAAGAAGCTTGGAGCCACAGGTGAGAGGTGGGTGTCTGATAGACACCAGAGGAGGACACTGCTCTGAAAAGGGCTTGGCAAGCCCTCACGCCAGAGGTACTAGTCTTCTCTGAACACCTAAGATACCATAGAGGGAGTACCCTAAATATCTAGGGCTCTGAACCTCGAAGATGGTTGGAAGTCATCTAATCTTATTGGGAGGTGGAGGGCAATACAGAAACCCAAGTAAATACCAAGCAAGGGTTACTACTCTACCCAAAAGTATAGCAGGACATAGAGCTTTGCCCTGGCATAAAGCTCCAGTTTCAAAACAAGGCTGGAATGATAAGTGAACTGAAGAAAACACCAACCAATATAAAGAATGATTATAGACCCAGAGATGCCCCAAAATCCAACCTAGAAGGAACAAGTAACCTTATAATTTATACCATATATAATTAATATATTTGCAGATATTATAATTATAATATTGTAAATTGTTATAATAAAAACTCCAAGCTGAGCCTCAAAGGAAAAAAAATGGATTTTTCCATGAGGGCCACATGTATACTGAGAAGAAACTAAATGAAGCCCCAAAATGAAGTAAAAATACTGGAGGAAAGAATTGGAAGGAGAATAAATAACTTAGAACAGAAAGGGGTAAATCCTAATCAGATAATGGATTCCCTGAAAATTAGAATAGATCAAACAGAAATAAATGACTACAAGAGACCACAAGAAATACTAGAAGAAAACAAAAAAAATCAGTAGAGAAGAAAACAACAGAAGAAAATATAAGTTAACAGATATTAAGAACAATCAATTTGGAAAACAGGTCAAGAAGAAACAAAGAATCACTGGACTCCCTGAAAAGCATGATTTTTAAAAAGTCTGAACACGGTATTTCAAAAAATCAGGAATGAAAACTTCCCAGATCTATTTTGTCCCAGATGGCAAAGTTAGAAAGAATCCACTAACCAGCCAGACTACTTTCTATAAGGCTAACTGTTAAAGGAAGAGGTATGGGACAATAGCTAGAGGGGAAATTAAACATCCAGAAAGTTTTTCAAGGATGTTAGAGACTTGGGCATGATTGAAGGCAAAAGGGAATAAACCAGTAAAAAGGAAGACATTAAAGAATGGAGAAAAGGAGGATATTAATGTTGCCAACTGATAGAGAAGATGGGAGGAAATGGAATCAAGAGTACCTAAAGAGGAAATGATCATCAAAAACCACAGAATAGTCTCTGGCCATTTCCTTAGCCTGAGTAGTTAGGCAGTTAGAAAGGCAGTTAGCCTTTCCCAGCCCCCCTCCTCACTTTTATCCCCTCAGTTCTGGGATGTGAATTC
>NW_025394326.1:0-8678 GCF_016433145.1 Gracilinanus agilis
GGTTTTGCAAAAATTTTTGAACAGAAAGGAAAAATAGATTAAATGCAAACATTCACAAACAGTTTTAAAGCTAACATTTGCTAACTAAAACAAAGTAATAAATTCTATCTATGCATCTATCTAATTTCATGAACTAGCAACAAAAGTATCAATTAAGAAAATTTTGCAATCTAAACTTCTAAATTCTAATACATCTACATAAAATTAGTATATGAATATGTTAGTACACTTATGCCTATGTTAGAAATGTTAGAATAAATAAGACTAATATTTAAGTTCTTTGGGTCAAACTATAGACTTAAGCTATGTACAATACTTACAAAGAAAGTTTAGAAAATTCTATCCCTGTCCTAACTTATCAAACTAACTAACTGTCCTTGTGTGTTAGTAAAACTTATTTCTAAGGCTTAGTAAGCAAACATTTACATATTTACATTTTTACAAGAAATGTCAGGTGATTTGAGTAGAAGGTGTCTGAACGAAAGTAAGAGGAAAACTCTATGCTAAGGCAGACAAGCTCTTCTCTCGTAAGTGTAAGTTTGTGTGTCACGTGTAAATATGAAGTCAGAAAATGTTCTATGTGTTGTCTAGTGTGACCTATTCATGTGATGAAGTGTTACATACTTACTCCACTGGAATTCTTCTGCAAATTGCATGTATTGTGTAGATGGAATCTAAAGTGTTGGATGCAGTGAGAATTCTGTTGGGTGTAAGTTATGTTTTCTCCAAATGCCTGGGTCCAACGCTGATCCGATGCTCCTCTTCACAGTGTGGTTTGTTGTCCCATACACCAATTGTGTATTTGGTTACAAATGTCTTTTGTAGTCTTCAAGTTTGCTGTCTTTGTGATGATCTTCGAAGTCAGCAATGCTTTACTTGTGTCAATTGATGTTATCCCACACTTGTCAACTTGCACTGGAACTGATGGTCTGGTGTGTTGACTTGTGTCAGGAACAAAGTTCAAATGTCCATGAAACGTGATTAATCTTTTCTTCTGTCTTTCTTTTTTTTTTTTTTTTTGCGGTGTAATAAAGATAATTCCAGGTAACAAGAGAGTTCGTGATAAAGTCTTTTATGCTTTCATTTATTCGTCGATGTCAATGTCTAGGTCTTGGATTGATTGCAAATCAAATGTATTTTCAAAATGGTTTATAGGTGATTCTTTTAAGTTGTAATTGGGTTTGGGATAATCATCTGGGTGTAAAATTTGGTGTAATATCTGATTGTTCACTGGTTCTTGGTCTAATTGTGGTTCTGATTTATGCTCTGATTGTTGTTCTAATTGCTGCTCTGGTTCTGTGGTCTCATGTATAGGCTGTGGACTTTCTGTGGACTTATTTGACTGACTGATTCGTGCTAATTGATCTTTGTGCTGTATAATAACTGGGTCTTGTGGTTGTTGTTAGTACATGTCTTTTGCTGGCTTGACATGAGTGACATGAAACCAAGGATCCCTCCCTTTAACTTTTATTGCACTAGGAGTTGTTAAAATTATTTGGGATGGGCCATGCCACTTGGGTTCTAACACAGACTTCCTAGTGAAGTTTCTGATGTAAACATAATCTCCAGGTTAGAAGTTGTGCAGACTAAAACCAAAGGGTACTCTTTGATGTATCAAGCCTATTTTATGAAGTTGGTTTAATAGTTGCTTGAGTAATTTAATGTACTCATAGAGTTTGCATTCCATACCCAGGTGTGATAATTTGTGAATGCTTTGAGGTGACTTGCCATGGAAACGTGGATGGCCATACAGCATTTCAAATGGTGATAAGTGCATAATGCTGTTGGGTTGGCATCTGAGGTGGAATAGTGCCAATGGTAAAGCATCAGGCCATTTCATATGAGATTCTGCACAGATTTTAGCTACTAGAGTCTTCAAAGATCTATTCACTCGTTCAAACTGTCCACTGGACTATAGTCTGTATATTGAGTGAAGATGTTGTTTGACTCCTAAGGTCTCATAAACTGTAGCTAAACTCTTATTATTGAAGTGTGACCCAGAATCTGATGCAATGTGAAGTGGAATAGAGAATCTGGGTATTAATTCTCTCAGTAAGACTTTTACAACAAATGCTGAAGTGTTACATTTGGCTGGGAGAGCTTCTGGCCACTTAGTTAATCTATCCACTATCACTAATGCATATCTGTAACCTTGGCATCTTGGCATGGTGATGTGATCGACTTATAAGCATTCAAATGGTGTATAGGCTAGTGGTTTGCCTCCCAGACAGTGGATTTTTGTAATTATCTAGTTGAATTGCACACAAATTCTGCACCTCTGTGAAACTCTTATATCAACTGCATATATGCCCCTTGCATTCCAATACTTATTTATGGAATCTGCCATGCTCAGACTTCCATAATGCCCTTTTTGTTGTAATGCATTGCAAAAGGTGAAATACAGGGATCTAAGCAACATAGGTTTTCCATTTGCCCCAAGCCAAACTCCATTAGCTAAGTAAGCCATGATATTTCTTCCAATTCTTCACTTCCTTTGGGGAGTATGTGTTTTTTAAATCATCTTCCTCCACCAAAGATAAGTTTAGAATTGTACATGGTCCATACCTCACCACGAATTTGACTGTGATATCTGCACATTTGTTCCCTGATTCCACTGGCCCTTGGATTTTAGTATGAGCCTTGCAATGAATGACTGACACTCGGGCTGGTAATTGGATTGCATCTAACAACTGATTAATTAAATTTCCATATGATATCTGTTTGCCATTGGATGTAATGAAGTCTTGATTTTTCCAGAGTTCACCAGAACAATGTACAACTCCAAAAGCATAACGAGAATTGGTAAAAACATTCACTTCCCAGTTTTCGGCAAGCTTCAGAGCATGTATCAGTCTGACTAATTCTGCCTCTTGAGCACTCATGGTGGATGGTAATGATGAGTACCAAAGGGTCTCAGAGGCTGTTACTATGGCTACTCCAGTATATCTCTGATTGGCTACTATGTATGACAATACATCTGTGAATAATGTCAAATCGGGGTTTTTCATGGGCTTGTCAGATAAATCTGGCCTTGTTTTATGCACGATGTTAAGTGCATCATCACAGATGTGTAGACTTTCTCCCTCCAGAGGTAAATCTGGGATCAGAGTCGCAGGATTTAAGTTTCTGCACCAGTGAAAAGTTATGTTTTCATTAGCCAACAAGATTGCTTAGTATTGTGATAGTCTTTGGGAGGTGAACTCTTGTAGTATGGTGTTTCTTAAAGTAGATTCCACCTGGTGTGGGGAAAGTACTTTCAATTCACCCCCTAATACCAAGGAAGATGCTTTTCTAATCATGATGGCTACAGCAGCAATAGCTCTTAAACAGCTTGGCATTCCACAGATTACTGAATCTAATTTCAAGCTGTAGTAGGTGACTGGTCTTAGGGTATTCCCGAATGATTGAGTGAGAACACTAGAGGCTATTCCTTTATTCTCATGGATGTAAAGGAGGAATGGTTTGTCATGATCAGGGATACCTAGGGCTGGTGCTGATAGAGTGAGTGATTTTAATTTCTCTATAGCATGGACATGGTCTTTTGATAGTTTTAACAGTTCTGGAACTTCCTTCCTGGTTAGCTCTATCAGAGGTTTTGCAATGAGAGCATAACCTGGAATCCAGTTTCTACAGAAGCTCATTACTCCTATAATTTCCCTGAGTTGCCTCTTGGTCTTAGGCAAGCTTAATCTCTGTATATCTTGTGTTCTCTTTTGGGAAATCCTTCTGGAGCCTTTTTCTAGGATGAATCCTAAATAATTTACTTTTTTCCATCACGAATTGAAGTTTNCTCTGTATATCTTGTGTTCTCTTTTGGGAAATCCTTCTGGAGCCTTTTTCTAGGATGAATCCTAAATAATTTACTTTTTTCCATCACGAATTGAAGTTTCGTTTTGGAAATTTTATGGTCCCTTTTGCCTAGCTCTTTGATTAAGTGCATGTTGTCTGTATAAAAGACTTCAGCAGATGTGACATTAGCAGGATGTCATCAACATAATGTACCATTTTGCTGTCTTGGAAAGTGATCGACTCAAGGTCTCTCTGAAGGATCTGCAGAAGACTGAAGCTGAATCTGAAAAACCCTGAGGCAAACAAGTCCACTAGATGGATTTGCCTTCCCATGTAAAAGCAAACAGCTTCTGGCTGTCTCCGTGCAAGGGAACAGAAAAGTATGCAAAGCTCAGGTCCAGAACAGTAAACCAAGCAGCTTCAGGTGGTATGGCTGCTATGATTTGTGATGGACTTGGTACCATGGCATAGGTCTTTTGCACATGGTTGTTAATTGCTCTGAGATCTTGTACTAAGCGCCATCGAATCTTCCCATCGGGAGATAATTTGGCTTTCTTTACAGGCATGATTGGTGTGTTGTATTGTGAGAAGCCATATCTTAATATGCCCTGCTGCAATAAACTCTCTATGATGGGTTTCACTCTCTCAATTGCCTCTTGGCTAAGTCTGAACTGAGGAATTCTTGGAGGTAAGCCTTCTTTTACCTCTATTTTCACTGGTTCCACTGATAAAATCCTGCCCACCTCATTAGAATTTTTAGCCCACACATAATCAGGAATATTGTCAGGAACCTCATAGATGTTGTCACTTGAGTGGTAAGTGGGTTCCTCACTACATGGGTCTAAAAATAAAATGGGATGGTGTTTCAGAGATCTCTTGGATAGGTGGAGATAGATTTGCCCAACCTGTTGACATTGGATGGTGGCAGCCAATTTACACAAGAAATCTCGCCCTATGAGGTTCGAAGGACATGATGGCATCAATAAAAAGATGTGTTCGAGAGTTAGAGGGCCGAATTTTACCATTTTAACTTTTAGCTTCAGGACCTGTTGGGCTATCCCAGAAGCTCCTCTTACTCTCAAACTACCCCGATATTGACATCCTTTGGGTGCCTCACGTAAAACGGAACATGTTGCACCAGTGTCCAGTAGTCCTTCATAATGTGCCCCCCTGATTTCTAAGGTAACTAGTGGTTCCCCACTGTCATTGGACTTCACTGGTACTAGTGGCAATAAAGAATCCTCAGTTTTGTGTGTGCACTTATTATTGATCCAGTATTGCATATGGTCATTTGTATCTAAACTAGAACTTCCTGTAGCACCATCAGGCAAGTCAAGTTTAGAATCAGAAGAACAGAAAGCAGGCTTAGAGGGGGATCTCTCTCTCTCTCTCATTGAGAGATAGAGTCATTATCAGTTGTTATTAAGTTGTGCCATGCAGAGGACACAGAATCTCTAGGTTGGCAATTGCAATGGGCTGCAGAAGTGGAGGCTTGATCTAATTCACCATCCACTCTGACATTTAAAGAACTGTCAAGCCCCAAATCAGAAGTCTTCCCATTGGTTGTATCCAGGAATGCATGGTAGTTAGTTTTTGTTCCCTTCAACACCACTGGTACAACTGCTGACTCAGAAGCTGACTGAAGTTCCCTATCTTGCCCTGAAATTTATGTGGCTGAAGTCAGGTGTTTCTTGTCTCCAATCACTGAACAAACTTCATTGATGTTACGAAGCACACTGGTTACTGGGGATGACAACTGCTCCCTCTCCCTTCCCAAGCTTCTGTTTGGAATTCTTCAGTTAAGGGGTTGAGAAAGGTGGGTGTAGAATTTTCTAAGCAGCTTCCAGCACCCTGAAACTCAGTGGGTTGCACTTTTAAAGTTAATTCTTTACCCACATACTGATTTGATTGCTCTCTAACCTCTTTCTGTGACATTGTGTCTGAAGCAAGTGACTGGGATTGAACAAACTCCTCCAAGGTTACTAATGATTCTCCTTTCTGGATACATTGTAAATCCTTGCCATAATGTTCTTTATCCAAGCTGCCCCGTTGTTTTAGACTTGGAATAAAGAGAGGAGTTTGAGGTTTTGATGACTTTGAACAAGATTGCAAAGCTTCATGATACAAGCTGTTGCAAATGCTTATATGGTCCTTATGCTTCTCATCCAATGTTTTTGTGATGGAATGAGAAAGCTGACCCCTTATGTAGTCATCCTTACTATAGTCATATATTTCTCTGGGCATTTGCATTATGTCCTCCCATTGCAGATCATCTGCCACAGACATATCTTTGTATTCTGTGCAGCTTACTTGAGACATCTGTTCTGTTTCGCCCAGTTATTAAATTTTATTTTCCCCACTCAGACTACACATTCCCACACCCAAATTATAATGATTAGACCTTTTTAAATTAGGAACCTTGATTCGTAATGACTTTGGCTTCATTCCCATTTGTATGTATCTCTCCATTTCTTCTAGGGATGGGGATTGGCTAAATTTCTTGCATGAATGGCTACAGCATGGACCATTATGCTTACTTTCCTCACTTCTCTTTGTGCCATTAAATTTTTGGACAATTTTGTGTTGTAATAGGTCCTTCTTGTACCTCTGTCTCTTTGGCTATAATTGTCATTTTAGGTGAAGTCAATTTGTTGCCTAAATTTACAAAAATGGAGAATATGACCTATTTTTCCACAAAGGTAACAGCAAGGGGAAAATGACTTTGGTCTTGGGGTGTTAATTGTAGGTTGCCTGTATTGATTATGGCTCCTACTAGTTTGAAGGGAAAAATTTTTACCTCTTCTAATTCTTTTCTCTTTTGATCTGTTTTAACTGTTTTCTCAAATCTGCTATGATTTCATCCTTGTCTGATTCAATTTGTCTTGCTACCCTTGCTTCCTTCTGCTTTGAATCATGGATGTAGGAAGCATGCTATCTTACATCCTCCAGTGGCAGTGATTCCAGCTGTGGACAGTTTTGTCTAAAATAATTTTGGATTGCGATTGATGTTCCTTTTACAAACTGCCTATGGATGTGATCTGTGGTGTCATGTGCATGTGTGTCACGTAATCCTAGGATAGTCTCTGCTGCCTCTATTACTCTATCAAGGAAACTGCTAGTATGTTCCTCTTCTCCCTGTCTTAATTTCTCAAATTTTTACCATGAGTTTGGCCTTTTTGCATGGATCCACATTGCTTCTAGCAATTCAGTTCTACATTGTATCAGGTACCTAAGGTTGGCATGTTGAGTAAAATCTAAGTCCTGGTGAACTAATGGCCAGGCTGCTAAGTTGGGATTTGTCCTCATTTCAGTTAGGAATTTTTCCTTTTCTGAGGGAGAGTAAAATTCCCCTAGAAGAAATTCCACATCATTGAAACTTGGATTGAACAAAGTAAAAAATCGTTTTAATTCTTTAATACTTTTGAAGGGATGATGGAAAAACTTAGGGAAACATCTTTTCAGCACCTCCATATCACTTGGAGTGAAAGCTTTATATGTTTTTATATTTACTACCCCTTCACCAGGCTGTACAATTGTTCTGTCTATGATTGGTAAAAGTGAAACTATGGAATTTGCGGATGGTTGGTTGTTATTGGCCTTGATTTGTTAGTGGTAGTATTATTCCCTAGGTATTTGGATGCCACAATCTCTAGCTGGAGAATTGTGTGCTTGTCCAGTTCCTTTCCTTCCCTTATTTGTTTCAATACTTGGAATAGTAGTTTGATGTTATCTACTAGTTCCCCAGAATCAGTATCTTTCTTCTGTTATGTAATTGAGTTAAACCACTGCCACAGATGAGAGAAAACATTTTTCAAGACCACAAGGAATTGCCAGATTGTTAGGATTATGGCTATGGCTGTTGCGATGAAGCAAATACATTCAGCCAGGGTCAGAGCACACCATTTATAATAATCATATATATCTAGAAGTTGTTGCACAAGATTAGGGAACCTTATAAGCCAAAAATCCACCATACCCTGCATTAGGGACCAAGAAATCATTGAGATGCTAGATAGGATAAATATTATCCTAACTAAATTCATTTTGATTGGATCAGAAGATTTTAGGTAGTTCGCTAACTTTGCTTGCCAATTAATGTTATCAAAAGTAAGTTAACCTTTGAGCAAGTCTCAGAGGCAATTTGGGTAGTGAGGAGGGATAAAGGGGAAATAGGAGTTTGTAAGATGATTAGAGGAGGAATGAAGGTAAGGGAAGGTATATAGGAGATAAAGGAAATGGAGTATGTAGGAGGGCAGCTCAAACAGGCTTATTCACTGAGGCTTGAGACAGAGGATACAGGGAGGAATTAGGCTAGTAAGAAATATTTAGATCAAGGCTGGGGTTTTTTTCCTGTTAGTTTCTAAAGTCCCTTGAGGGAGGAGTCAAAAGGGCTCCTCCCTGCCAGTGAAACTGATGGCTGCAGGAAATCTCGTGTAAGGACTTCCTGCCAAGATGGATGCCCGCAGTTCCCTCAAGAAATAAAAAGAAAATGATTCCTTCCTTCTTTAGCCCTTGCCTTAATTTTTGATACAATGATTCACCAGAAGCTTTGAATAGGTAACAAAGGGGATTTATTAAAGTCAGGCATAATCAGAGGGAAAGAGGGTTTGGGTTTTCTAACCACTGCTAGGGAGAAGGCTGAAAGCAGTGGATGGATTGCAGGACAGGTTTAGACTGAGATAACCTGCTCTCACAGTCAGAAAGGTTTGACTGCCTTTCAAGTAAAGTATTTTTCAAATCACTAAAACTAGGGGTGACTTATTTGAGGATGCCCTACTTGCCTTACTGAAACTAAACCCACAATGTTCAATCACCAAGCCCTCCCTTCCTCCCAGAGCCCAAAGGGAAATTCAGGGAAAAGGGAGGGATGTAAATGAATAGAGATCAGG
>NW_025394327.1:0-1029 GCF_016433145.1 Gracilinanus agilis
CTCAACTGTTAAGGCAATGATGACAGCATCTACCCAAAAGGATTGTTGTGAGTCTATTTGACTCAGTTTCCTGTATCTGTATCTGTAAAGGGAATGATGACGGCACTACCTTGAAGGCTTGTTGTGGGAATCAAATGAAGTAATATTTGTAAAATGCTTAACAAAACTCCTTGCATATAGTAGCCTCTATATAAATTCTTATTCCCTTCCCTTCTCTTTGTTCCCCTAGGCACTAGTGCCTTCCCCTGAAATTACCTTGTGTTAGCTTTGTATGTGGCCAGTCCTCAATTAGTACATGATCTCAGGTATTCCAAAATCTTGCTATTCAAAGTTATAATTATGTAAAATATGATCATTAGTTCCAGCCCCAAGGAAAAATGCTGTGGGAATTAGCATAATGCTACCATTTTGTGAGATTCATTATTTGTACCTAGCTGGATATTTTGAATTGATAAGCACCTGTTCTTTCATAGACTGTAAGCCTTTTGAGGACAGCTTTTATTTTATTCATGTCTTTATAGTCTCACCACCTAGCAAAATACTCCTTAATAAGCCTGCTTCCCTCAATTGCCCTTCGGCCCCACCAGCCCTAATTACCATTTATTCTGGTATTGTTTAGATACTTTAAAAATATATCTTAAGGCAGCAGGGCAGCAAGGCAGCACAGTAGATAGAGCATTAGGCCTGAAGTCAGGAGATCCTGGATTCAAATCTGACCCACACACTTCCCTAGCTGGGTGACCCTAGTTAAGTCACTTAATCACAACTTCCCACTCCTTACTGCTTTTCTGCCTTGAAGCCAATTCTTGATATCATTTCTCTAAGACAGAAGGTAAGGATTTTAAAAAGAAATAAATAAAATGTATCTTGTAGGTACATAGCTATTTGTATTTATATATTATTCCCCCCAATAGAATATGGGCTTCTTGAGGACAGGGACTGAATTTTTTTTTCCTTTTTGGTGGTATCTCCAGTGATTAATCCAGAATCTGGCCCATAATAAGTAATTAATAAATATATTTTGGCTAA
>NW_025394328.1:0-1367 GCF_016433145.1 Gracilinanus agilis
CTGCTTACCCAGTAATCAACTCAGCCCTCTCAGAAGGTAATCAGACGTTTAAGGAGTTAATGCATCGTTCATTAAACTCAGATGTGCTTGCAAAATTGAAGCAACACACTGAGAAGATCCTTGTTTACCAGAAAAATGAGTCAGGTCACCCTTTCGGCTGAATGGACAATTATGAAAAGCCTCAAGTACTAGTTGGGAAGTAGCAATCATTTCAAACCACCTTTGGGGTTTCAATCAGCCCCACTGTTTCTGGAGTTTGGGGATGATACAAGAAATGTCTTTGGCTTCTTGGTCTGTAGCAGGCTGATTCTGCTCCAGAAATGTCCCCACCCTCCTTGTCCTTATCTGGAAACCTCCATACTCAATTTTTAAATTCATCAGACAAACACTAGTAAGTCACCCCCTGTGCATGTCAGAGACAGGAAACCCATCAAATACCTGGGACTAAAAATCTGCCCCCTCCGGGCCTTTCCTTGTTGAGTTCCCCTCTTATGGAGGTGGGGAAACCCAGCCATCATCTTCATTAACTAGGAGGAGTTAAGACCTGGCAAAGCTAGCTAATTCCAAGGGCAACCTTACCAGTGGAACGTGGCTGACCTGCTTCCCTCCACTCCACAAATTCTCTTTCTTCCTACTGTTTCCTACAGCACATAGCACCCAAAGGTCCAGTGACCTCCTTAGCGGTCATTTTCCCTTGATGTTCTCCATGTTCTGGTCCCTAGGAGCCTCATCTCAGGCCTCATCTTGAATAACTTAAAATATACCACAATAAAAGCCTTTGGCTTGAGGAGCTAAGGGCTGTGAAGGACAGAATAGAACTAGTTAACCAGTTCTTAGGTCAAATATTGCCTTAATAGCTTGTGGAATATGAAGGAAATCTCTTCATCTTCCAGGTTCAGTTTCCTAATAGTGCCTGCTTGTCTTAGAGTATCCTGGAGAGATAAGGTCTAAAACGTTTTATAAACCTTAAAGTGCTATGTAAATGCTTGCTATATGCTTTGGGGCAGCTAGGTGGTACAGACTCATCTCCATGAGTTCAAATCCAACCTTACTAGCTGAGTGATCCTGGGCAAATGTGTTTGATTCACTTTCCTCATCTGTTAATGGAATAATGACAGCATTTAGCTAGAAAGGCTGTTGTGAGTTTATTTGACTCATTTTCTTCCTCTGATAAGGGAATGATGATAACATCTACCTATAAGGATTGTTGTAAGTCTATTTCTGTTTCCTCATCTGTAAAGGAGATGATGACAGCATCTACCTAGAAGGATTTTTGTGAGTCTATTTGACTCAGTTTCTTCATCTTTTAAGGGAATGATAACAGCATCTACCCAAAAGGATTGTTATGAATCTATTTGACTCAGTTT
>NW_025394329.1:0-1029 GCF_016433145.1 Gracilinanus agilis
CTCAACTGTTAAGGCAATGATGACAGCATCTACCCAAAAGGATTGTTGTGAGTCTATTTGACTCAGTTTCCTGTATCTGTATCTGTAAAGGGAATGATGACGGCACTACCTTGAAGGCTTGTTGTGGGAATCAAATGAAGTAATATTTGTAAAATGCTTAACAAAACTCCTTGCATATAGTAGCCTCTATATAAATTCTTATTCCCTTCCCTTCTCTTTGTTCCCCTAGGCACTAGTGCCTTCCCCTGAAATTACCTTGTGTTAGCTTTGTATGTGGCCAGTCCTCAATTAGTACATGATCTCAGGTATTCCAAAATCTTGCTATTCAAAGTTATAATTATGTAAAATATGATCATTAGTTCCAGCCCCAAGGAAAAATGCTGTGGGAATTAGCATAATGCTACCATTTTGTGAGATTCATTATTTGTACCTAGCTGGATATTTTGAATTGATAAGCACCTGTTCTTTCATAGACTGTAAGCCTTTTGAGGACAGCTATTATTTTATTCATGTCTTTATAGTCTCACCACCTAGCAAAATACTCCTTAATAAGCCTGCTTCCCTCAATTGCCCTTCGGCCCCACCAGCCCTAATTACCATTTATTCTGGTATTGTTTAGATACTTTAAAAATATATCTTAAGGCAGCAGGGCAGCAAGGCAGCACAGTAGATAGAGCATTAGGCCTGAAGTCAGGAGATCCTGGATTCAAATCTGACCCACACACTTCCCTAGCTGGGTGACCCTAGTTAAGTCACTTAATCACAACTTCCCACTCCTTACTGCTTTTCTGCCTTGAAGCCAATTCTTGATATCATTTCTCTAAGACAGAAGGTAAGGATTTTAAAAAGAAATAAATAAAATGTATCTTGTAGGTACATAGCTATTTGTATTTATATATTATTCCCCCCAATAGAATATGGGCTTCTTGAGGACAGGGACTGAATTTTTTTTTCCTTTTTGGTGGTATCTCCAGTGATTAACCCAGAATCTGGCCCATAATAAGTAATTAATAAATATATTTTGGCTAA
>NW_025394330.1:0-1367 GCF_016433145.1 Gracilinanus agilis
CTGCTTACCCAGTAATCAACTCAGCCCTCTCAGAAGGTAATCAGACGGTTAAGGAGTTAATGCATCGTTCATTAAACTCAGATGTGCTTGCAAAATTGAAGCAACACACTGAGAAGATCCTTGTTTACCAGAAAAATGAGTCAGGTCACCCTTTCGGCTGAATGGACAATTATGAAAAGCCTCAAGTACTAGTTGGGAAGTAGCAATCATTTCAAACCACCTTTGGGGTTTCAATCAGCCCCACTGTTTCTGGAGTTTGGGGATGATACAAGAAATGTCTTTGGCTTCTTGGTCTGTAGCAGGCTGATTCTGCTCCAGAAATGTCCCCACCCTCCTTGTCCTTATCTGGAAACCTCCATACTCAATTTTTAAATTCATCAGACAAACACTAGTAAGTCACCCCCTGTGCATGTCAGAGACAGGAAACCCATCAAATACCTGGGACTAAAAATCTGCCCCCTCCGGGCCTTTCCTTGTTGAGTTCCCCTCTTATGGAAGTGGGGAAACCCAGCCATCATCTTCATTAACTAGGAGGAGTTAAGACCTGGCAAAGCTAGCTAATTCCAAGGGCAACCTTACCAGTGGAACGTGGCTGACCTGCTTCCCTCCACTCCACAAATTCTCTTTCTTCCTACTGTTTCCTACAGCACATAGCACCCAAAGGTCCAGTGACCTCCTTAGCGGTCATTTTCCCTTGATGTTCTCCATGTTCTGGTCCCTAGGAGCCTCATCTCAGGCCTCATCTTGAATAACTTAAAATATACCACAATAAAAGCCTTTGGCTTGAGGAGCTAAGGGCTGTGAAGGACAGAATAGAACTAGTTAACCAGTTCTTAGGTCAAATATTGCCTTAATAGCTTGTGGAATATGAAGGAAATCTCTTCATCTTCCAGGTTCAGTTTCCTAATAGTGCCTGCTTGTCTTAGAGTATCCTGGAGAGATAAGGTCTAAAATGTTTTATAAACCTTAAAGTGCTATGTAAATGCTTGCTATATGCTTTGGGGCAGCTAGGTGGTACAGACTCATCTCCATGAGTTCAAATCCAACCTTACTAGCTGAGTGATCCTGGGCAAATGTGTTTGATTCACTTTCCTCATCTGTTAATGGAATAATGACAGCATTTAGCTAGAAAGGCTGTTGTGAGTTTATTTGACTCATTTTCTTCCTCTGATAAGGGAATGATGATAACATCTACCTATAAGGATTGTTGTAAGTCTATTTCTGTTTCCTCATCTGTAAAGGAGATGATGACAGCATCTACCTAGAAGGATTTTTGTGAGTCTATTTGACTCAGTTTCTTCATCTTTTAAGGGAATGATAACAGCATCTACCCAAAAGGATTGTTATGAATCTATTTGACTCAGTTT
>NW_025394331.1:0-1808 GCF_016433145.1 Gracilinanus agilis
CCAGAGTCGAAGCAGGACCTTCTATTGGAGGCTACTGCAATGGGATGGGTGAGAGTTTGAGGCTGAGGCTCTAGACCAGGCTGGTAGAGGGAGAAGGGATGCCCGGGGCAGGGTCCCAGAGCAGCTTCGAGGAAAAGCTGGGCCCAAACCCGGCCCGGGGCACTGTCTGTCAGACCCGGCAGAGGGAGGCCAAGCGACTAAAAAGGAGAGAAGGGATTTGGGGGGTCTATTGGGGGGCCTCTTCTGGCAACTTCCAGAATAACTGCTTTGGCCGAGCTGCAGGCTGCCCCAGGGCTAGGCTCGCCTCCAGCAGTCATTTCCTAGGCCAAGGGGGCTTCTAAGGGAAGAGGCCTTTCTGGCTCGAGGGCCAGAGGGGCTTCTGGGGTTAACAGAGGGCTGGGAACTCTGCGGTCCCAGTTCAGAAGCCCCTCTGCCGGCTGGCTTCTCAGCCTGCCTCTTTCCAGGCTGGAAGGGCCAGCTCTGGTATCGTGCCCCCAGGCAAGGCCTCTGGCTTCCCAGTCAGGGCCCGGAGCTCCTGCAGTAGCTTAGTCACTTGGGGGCCCAAACAGGGAAAAAACCGGAAGCGAGGGGGACCTGGACAGCAGCGTTCCATTGGCGCCACATCTTGGGGTTTGGACCTCTGGAGCAGGCTAAACAGGAAATGCTGCGAGGCCACATCTGGGCCAGCTCCGCTGCGGCCCGAACTCCTTCCTGCTACACTGGCTGGGGGCCACTGAGAAATGGGAGCTGAAGTGGAAACGGGGCTTGGCTGGTGGAAAGTTGGTTCACCAACAACTGGACCATCGACTAGAAGGGGGTGGGTTCGAGTCTCAGCTCGGTGACCTCAGGATTCCCTTCTCGGAAGGGATGTGATTCTCTCTCGGAGCCCCACTTCCCACAGAGGGGGAGGGGAGCTCCACACCTCCTGAGCTTGAGGCTAGGACCTGCCCTCCCTCTCTACTCATCCTTGGCGCCTCATGCCACGGGGCAGGCTTCGTTCTCCCCAGACCCCCTAGGATGGAAGGGCGTCCTCCAGAGAAGCTGCCTTTGCTGTTCTTCAGTCTCCCCCTCTACCTGTCTGCCTCAATGTCCGGGCAGTGGGGGGGGGGGGGGGGTTCTCCTGCGAGCGATTGTGCGCCTCCTGCTCACACCACCGTAGCCGGGGCCTAACCCAACTCTCTAGGCCTCAGCCAGAATCTGTTGTCCTCCCAGACTTGGCCCCCATCCCGACCCACCAAGCTCCACAGCTCGATGGGAGCTTTCCTAAAGCACTGCTTTTATGCCCCCACTCCTGGGCTCTAGAACCCACACTGGCTCCCAGCTGCTTCCTGCCTCTGGCCTCCAAGGCCCTTCGGAGGCAAAATGGCAAAGTGGTTACCCGAGAGAGCCGGCCCACAGAGGAGCTGCCTTTGATCCGGCACTCGTCTCCGTGCCCAGCGCTGGGCCCTTTGGGGGTGATGCCGGCCTTCTCTTGGGCTGCCCTCGGGCAAGGGCGTGC
The DNA here is from genome assembly GCF_016433145.1 of Gracilinanus agilis. Lineage (NCBI taxonomy): Eukaryota > Metazoa > Chordata > Mammalia > Didelphimorphia > Didelphidae > Gracilinanus > Gracilinanus agilis. The sequence continues at coordinate 1,499 of NW_025394331.1, forward strand.
GGGGCCCCAGGCGGGCAGGGGGTCAGCAGCCTCATGGGGGGCCCTCCGGGTGGCCAGACTTGGGGCTCCCCTCGGCCTGGGAGATGCCCAGGCGGGAGCCCCAGGCCGCGGTCACCGATAAGAGCGGGAGACCTCCTTTCCTTTCGGAGGCAGCAGAGGCAGCAGAGGCAGCAGGTCCTAGCAGATAAGAGTTAATGCTGCAGACCTCGGGGCTGGAGGTGAGGCCTGCCGCCGCCGCGCCGCCGCCGCCGCCGCCGCCGCCGCCGCACGAAAGCACCATTGAGCGGGCGAGGGAGGTGCGGCCCGAGCC
>NW_025394332.1:0-5939 GCF_016433145.1 Gracilinanus agilis
TCCTGTGGCACCTGAAAGCATCCCCTACTCCCTCTGTCTAGCTATTAGCTCACCCTAAGACAAAGGCACCTATATCCTAGAAACATATATATTCCCTCTTCTGAATGCATGCTTTGGGACTCTCTTTGCTGAGTTTCCCCAGTGCGTACTGGCAATAAAGCTTTCTCCTGCTTTGATTGCATTGTCTCCTGTGTTCCTCTGGAGGCCACCCATTTTGAACCCTAACATATGGGGGCTCGTTCCGGGATGGTGTGCGACCCCCTGGGGACCACTGAGACAGAGAAAGCTCTCTCCTAGGTTTCATGACGACTTCCAGAGGTGAGCAGTGAATGGTGTGTGTCTGGTGTGTGACTGTGTATTTGATGGGGAAACTGAGGACTCTTTGTGTCCAAATTTCCACCTGTTTCTGATTAGGACCGGTCCACACTGAGGTTTCTATTCTCCGCGAGGAGGTAGGCCGGCAAAACCGGGAAGCGCTTCGGATAGAGGGCGGGGGAAGTCGTTGGAAACCGTGGAGACAGGAAAAAAAATCGGGATCGTAACTTTAAAGGGTTGGAGTCCCTTTAAGCTCCTCTCCTGGTGTGAGGGAGGGGGAAAGTCAGGGCACTCCCTCAGGGAAGAGAGGGAGGGAAGTCGCTCCGTGTAGGGATAGAGCGCAGGAAGTCGCTGTTCTCGGGATAAGGGAACACGCAGGGGAAAGCCGCTCCTTGTAGAGCGCAGGAAGTCGCTGTTCTTGGGATAAGGGAGCGCGCAAGGAAGTCGCTCGGTGTAAGTGAGCGCAGGTCACTCCCTCAGCAAGAGAGGGAGGGAAGGTCAGGGTTTGATTCCCTGGGGGAACAGTAGTTCCAGGAAGCCAGGGGTATTCTGGTGGAACTTCCCAGTGAAGTCCCAAGATGGACGCGTCTGGGCAGCAGCAGGATGTTGGGTTTTTTGTTTGTTTTTTTTTTTGGAAGGACACCTGGGAGAGCAGGATGGAGCCCCGAGCAGCCTCCATCCCCGACACAAATTTTTTTTGGATCCACAAAGAGAATTTTTTGTTTTTCATTCTGTTTGTCTGTCTTTTGTATTATCCTTTTTCTGTGTTTTGTTGATTGGTCAAAGATGGGCCAGAGTCACTCAACCCCCCTGGACTTGGTCCTAAGTCATTATTCAGATTTCAAAACCTGTGCACGTGCATTAGGCTTTTCAGTAAAAAAGGGGAAGTTGCAGACCTTTTGTAATTCGGAATGGCCTGCCTTTGGGGTTGGATGGCCCCGTGGTGGGACTTGGCAACAGTCTGTTATTTCTACCATCCGCAGTCGGGTTTCACTCCAGGGTTGTGAGGGACACCCAGACCAAATGCCATACATTTTAACCTGGCAGGATTTAGTCCTGAATCCTCCACCCTGGCTTCTTAAGGTTGTGGAAGGGTCTAATCCCAGCAAGGGAACGGTTACACCCTCCCAGGTTCTGGTTACCCAGCCCCAAAAACCCAGCTCCAGCTCAGAGGTCCCCTAATTCATCAGTACTGGCTGGGTCTGTGTCTTTGCTAATTCAGAGGGAAAACTATCTCCCAGACCTGGCGGCAGATTTTAACATCTGAATAGGAGGGGATCTGTAAGTTCAAAGCTCTTTCCTTAAGAAATGCAGTCAGCCTAAGAACAGCTCACTTTCAACCCCCACTGGAAACAGAGAGCAATTTATTTAGGTGCTGCAAGAAGCATTTGTTACATCACAGCCAAAGAAAAGAGACAGGTAAGATCAATTGGAGTGCAAAGCACAGGGAAAGTTAGGGGGCAAGGAAGTCAGCTCAGCCAGTTGGCTGATCACAGTCCCTGAGTACCCTCAGTGAAAGGGACAGTGTGCTTTCTCACTGCAAATATTTCTTTTTAAGCATGGACCCTAAAAAACTGATTTTTCCTCTTTCTTCCTTTGGATGGGCCCCCAAGGGAGTGAAAAAGAGAAAAATTCAGAGCAAAAAAGGGGGAGATCTTACTCCACAATTGAAAGCAGTTTCACTTACGATTTGATTTTAAGGATTGAGGATTGCTAATGACATTGATATGGTACAATGTAATTTTACTTATTGTGGTAACTATCAGTCAAATGTGAAATATTACCCAGATTTAAAAAAAAAATAACTTATGGTTAGAAGTTTGTTAAGCCTTGGTTTCAGTGAATTGAGAATTGTCTAAATGTGGTTAATAGCCAGTCTGACACAAAGAGGGAATGTTTATTTTATGAGGTCAGAAATTGTGCTGGCTACTTTGTAAATGTGAAAGTCACTCAGAAAAAGTTATAATTGTGAACTTATTCTAGAATTTAAATTTGGGATTTTTCAAAATGAGATGTCTTTTAATATATGTGCTGTCAGAACTAACAAGTAATCATATGACACACAAGAAGTTAGATTTAATAATACAGGTACTGAAATTTGGAAACGGTGAAATTTCTAAACAGTGTTATATTTGATTAGGGTTGTATGAACTGTTTTTAAAAGGTGTACAATGTATAAGAGGACATGTATTTGGACTCGAATTGCTAGAAAGTAATGATGAATGAATACAGAATATGTATGCAATTTGGGCTATAAAGAGAAGTAAGTTTTCCACCTGAAGATGTTAAGGTTGTATGATATGCAAACTGTATGAAAGTAACAAGAGAAAATTTGACCAACCTAAGGAGCTAATAGGATTTAATGCAATTAAATATAGTACCTTTCCTCCTTTTGCAATGATTGTGATAAAGGAGGAGAAGCCTGAAGAAATAAGAGTAATTGCTAAAGAAATAATAGGTGTAAATCAGAATAATATTGATGAACTTTAATATGCTTTGAGGTACAGGAAGCTAAACTGGAGGTTCTATTCTGTTTTGAACAGAGGTCTGAAAGGAATAGGAGTAAATAGCTTTGAAATTCAGTTGTTACATACTGAAAGGTTACTAAAGGACTTAAAGTTGTTTGGTAGTTGTGGAGTTCAAACTGAACTTTGTTAAAAATAATTTATTATGAAGGTTTGGTACATGCTAAATTTTAAATTTTAAAGTGATCTCACTTGGTGAAGGGAAAAATACTTTTAATTGTTCCACTTTGATACTTGGGAACTCATATAGCAACACAGTACATAAGTGGGATTTTAAAGAATTTAAAGGTAAACATATTTTAATTATATACTTCAGAGGGTTTAAGGAGATTTTCGAGCAAGTAAAAAATTGAGAGAAGTCCTGGATATCTTGTAAAACGAGTTATTTTTGTTTAGTAGTGTAATCGTTATAGAGATGCAAATGGTGAGCCCCTGAGTTGGGGAGGGGGGAGGACTCCAGGCTTAGAAGTGTGAAAGATTTATTGCTAAGATGGGATCCCTGGCAAGTGGGATAGCATGGGCGGAGCGACCCTGGGGGGTTGTCCTCCTCCACAGCAAGGCCTGGCAGCACGAGTGAAGCAACTATCAGAGGTTGCCCCCAGGCCCCCTTTACAAAAGTGTGGACATGACTCCTTGTACTTGGGTGTTTGGTGAGTGGGGGGTCTGTCTGGGATCCTTGGGGTTTAGGTTATCACGCTGTGGCCAGAGGTGTATCTCTTTTGTTACAGGGCAAAGGGAGTTTCCCTGCCCACAGCCTGCCTGAGTTAAGGGGTGCAGGGTCCCTGCCATCTCTGCATAATGCCCATGTTAATCTCAAGAAGACTGTTTTCCTCCTTATTTATCTTTCCATCATAAGAGATTAAACAAAATATAATAGGTTTGAGTGTTTACATTGATCAAAAATGTTTTTTGGGGGGTTTAAAAATGATCATAAATGATTTTCATCTCAGTGTATGATAAGCAGCCTGCTTGTCAAAAGGCTTGCTTTAAGGTTGTAGTGCTTAAAAGGTTTTAATTGGGAATAGACCCTGTAATACTACATGCTTTATGATATTCCTTTAAATGTGACGTTTATGTAAATTCTTGCTAAAACATGTGCTTTAAGTGTTGGTATGTTTATTTTTTATGATGACAACAGTTAGACAAAGTGAAGAGCTGTGTTGTGTTTGAAAAAAAAAGAGAGAAAAGAAAGCCTTGACCTAACACCTTGAGTATGCAGATTTGAGATGGGTAAATGAAAGTTGTGGTAAGCAGAGGGTTTTTGAGGGAAAAGAAGGAGAGATGGAAAAGTACAGATAGGGAAGTGAAAAAGAATAGATAGATGTTCTACTCTTATAATTGGATCCTTGACCTAGGGATAATTTCTAAACTTAGTGTATTGGGAAAATCACGAATAATTCTGGAATTCTCTTGAAAGTTACACTGAAGAGATTCCTGTGTGGCTCCTCTTAGTTTTTTAGATGGCCCAGGTACAGGAGAAGATAACGGCTCTGATTTATATTTACTATGGAACTACTCAATCCAGCACTCCTGTTCCTTAATTCAGGTTTTGTGACTAGAGTGTGATATGTTAGTTATTGCCTGAATATGTAAGAATAACTAAGTTATCAGCCTGGTAGGGATGTGAAAGGCTTGTTTGAGGGTATGGAAATTGTTTCCAGACTGCTGCTTAGCAGAATTTTTCTGAGCTGTAATGGGAAAGACTTGTCTTTTAAGGAAGGAGAAGACTTCAGAGATCCAGTGGTGATATAGTACTAAAGACAGAGAATGTTCTATGATGCTTAGGAGAGGCAATTCTAGGGCTCAACCTGGACTGGACCTCTTCTGACCATCTAGGCTACTACTCCTTGAGTGACACAAGGATGGCATGAGCCAGTGACAGCTTTGGCCTGTACATGGAGCCCCTCACTATGCATCCTTTGAGACTTGAGGGAATGTTTTTCCTACCTGCCTTCCCTTTTTGGAGCAAGTTCCCATAATCAGCACTTAATGCAAGTTGTGAATTAATGTTTCCATCTCCCCTAACAACCTATTAGGTTAATAATTGAAAATTATCAAATTGTTAGGGAACACACTTTGAGAAGTGAGTGAAGTTTAGTGATAGATGACTTGTAGCTTGCAGCCTTAATACCACAACTGAAGTGGGATTTTGAGCTTGGAAATATAACCCAAAACTTTCTGGATTTCCTCCAGAATCTGGGATAAAGAAATTTATCTGTAAAGTATTGTTATTCGAGTAGTTATAGATGCCATATTAATGTGGGCTTTAGCAGAAACGTCACATGCCAACTCTGCAAACAACTTAGGGATCAAAAATTCCTAAATAGTTTAATTCCTGTCAGAAGAAGATTTCTGGGGATAAAGTCTGTTGGCTAACTGTTAATGTTTAATATCAGTTTCTATTGTGCTAATTTTCTCTCTGTGTCTCTGGTGTTCTAGTTTTTTGCCTCAGTCCTAGGTTCTAAGATGCTCCCCCTTGTGACCTGTCTGTCAGTCTGGGGAAACGGTCTCTGGTCTCCAAGCCTTTGGGACCCTGGCAGTCGATGCAGAGGCACCTGAAGACCCTGTGCCCACAGCTCCTCCTCCTGTCCTCCCCTCTCAGAGACTCTACGCCCCTTTTCAGCTTGAAGAAACTACAGAAGATTGAAACCATCGGCCCTCTTCCCTTAGACTTTTGGAGGAAGGGAGGGGGACAGCATGAGACCTTGTGGACGTTGTACCCCAGAGACAGCATAAAACATTGTATCCCCTTGGTGAAAAAGTTTTTTCAGGCAAATTACAGGCTGGAAAATCCCTTTTGTTTCCACTATTCTTAACCAGCAGCTTTTGTAAAGGAATGAATTAACACAGTTCAGCTTATGGCCCTGTGTCAGTATTACCAGATAACCCCCACCCTTAATACAATGTGTGTTGACACTAATCTTTAAGGGACCACCTGAGGATGATTCCTTATGATCAAAAGGAAAAGTAGGGAATGTTGGACTTATTCTTTGGCCCTGAGGAAGATTCCTCAGTAAGCAAAACGAAAAAGGGAGGAATGTTATAGCCAAAAAAGCTTATAGAAATATTATAGCTTATAGCTTATAAGAATATTATAGC
>NW_025394333.1:0-1078 GCF_016433145.1 Gracilinanus agilis
GTTTCCCCAGTGCGTACTGGCAATAAAGCTTTCTCCTGCTTTGATTGCATTGTCTCGTATGTTCCTCTGGAGGCCACCCATTTTGAACCTTAACAGTTTCACTCCTGATCTTACTGGGAAGGCTTCTTCTCTAGCTTATTACCATTATAGATGTTTGCTGATGGTTTTAGATAGATTCAGTTTATCATTTTGGGGAAGGTTCCATTTATTACAATATGTTCTAGTGTTAATAGGAATGGATGATGTATTTTGTCAAAAGCTTTTTCTGTATCTATTAAAATAATTATATGGCTTCTGTTGGCTTTTGTTATTGATAATTGTCAATTAGACTTGAAGTAGGATGCCTCCTACAAAAATGCCAAACACTCAGGCTTAGAAGTTTTAGGGACCTTTAATAACGGGCTGACCAGGGCGTCCTCCTCACATGAGAGAAAATTGCACCCCCCAGAAGTATGCACAGAACATATATAGGAAAATAAGTTGGCGGGAACTTTTCTTTGGAGTGCATTTTAAAGGATTGGATTGGTGTGTTTGAAAATATAAATTAAGCAAAATGTGGTGCTGTTAGCAACCAGAGAGGGTCAGGCCAGTGGACAGAAGGGAAGTGAGATAAGAAATTTCAGTTAAGCTGCGGACCCCCTGAGGGGCCTCTGAGATAAGAGACTAGGAGAAGATTCAGGTAGAACTGTTCACCCCTTGAGGGGCCCTTGAGGACTTTTGAGCATTTTCTGTTTCATTACAGACTGATAAGTTTTCCTAATATTGAAGCATCCCTGCATTCCTTGTATAAAATCCACCTGGTCATAGTGTGTGATCCTTGTGATATATTGCTATAATCTCCTTGCTAATATTATGTTTAAAACTTTTGCATCGATATTCACTAGGCATATTGGCATAAAGGTCTTTTTCCTGTTTTTCATCTTCATGCTTTAACCACATTTCAAGTTGTTATGTTATCCCTTTTTACATTTAAGGAAACTCAGGATATACAAAATGAGACAAAGCTGACAGACAGGGTGTTATAGCCAAAGAAGCTTATAGAAATATTATAGCTTATAGCTTATAAGAATATTATAGC